>NW_028243557.1:0-90311 GCF_964263255.1 Lissotriton vulgaris | reverse complement strand
GCTATGCAAAGTCACATGATGACAATAAAAGGCAGTTCGGCCTGGACTGTTCCCATGAGGCACAGGGTCTGACTGATTTGCATATAGCCATGTCTGAACTGGGGTGGCAGAGTGGGCTAAAGAACGGTGATGGATTAAACCCAGATCTTTTGACTGGGTGTGAGTGTTTGATTGATTCAGATGCTCCGTCCATCACCACTCCCTTTTGTACCGCTTTTGGCCGCCATAAGTGTGGCAGGGTATGCTCAGACGTGAGTCCCTCGGTCACTTTGCCACTGGATTCAAGCAAGCAGGGCTGAAGACGGCTGGAATGCCAAAAACCGGTCCTCGTAAGCTTGTTTCCGGTCCAGGGAAGACATGGCTTGGCAGTTCGGGCGGGACTGTTCCCATGAGGCACAGGGTCAGACTGATTTGCATATAGCCATGTCTGAACTGGGGTGACAGAGTTGGCTAAAGAACGGTGATGGATTAAACCCAGATCTTTTGACTGGGTGTGAGTGTTTGATTGATTCAGATGCTCCGTCCATCACCACCCCCTTTTTTACCGCTTTTGGCTGCCATAAGTGTGGCAGGGTAGGCTCAGACGTGAGTCCCTTGCTCACTTTGCCACTTGATTCAAGCAAGCGGGGCTGAAGACGGCTGGAATGCCAGAAACCGGTCCTCGTAAGCTTGTTTCCGGTCCAGGGAAGACATGGCTTGGCAGTTCGGGCTGGACTGTTCCCATGAGGCACAGGGTCAGACTGATTTGCATGTAGCCATGTCTGAACTGGGGTGGCAGAGTGGGCTAAAGAATAGTGATGGATTAAACCCAGATCTTTTGACTGGGTGTGAGTGTTTGATCGATTCAGATGCTCCGTCCATCACAACCCCCTTTTGTACCGCATTTGGCAACCATAAGTGTGGCAGGGTATGCTCAGACGTGAGTCCCTTGCTCACTTTGCCACTGGATTCAAGCAAGCCGGGCTGAAGAAGGCTGGAATGCCAGAAGCCGGTCCTTGGAAGCTTGTTTCCGGTCCAGGGAAGACATGGCTTGGCAGTTCGGGCTGGACTGTTCCCATGAGGCACAGGGTCAGACTGATTTACATATAGCCATGTCTGAACTGGGGTGGCAGAGTGGGCTAAAAAATGGTGATGGATTAAACCCAGATCTTTTGACTGGGTGTGAGTATTTGATTGATTCAGATGCTCCGTCCATCACCACCCCCTTTTGTACCACTTTTGGCCGCCATAAGTGTGGCAGGGTATGCTCAGACGTGAGTCCCTTGCTCACTTTGCCACAGGACTCAAGCAAGCCGGGCTGAAGAGGGCTGGAATGTCAGAAACCGGTCCTCGGAAGCTTGTTTCCGGTTCAGGGAAGACATGGCTTGGCAGTTCGGGCTAGACTGTTCCCATGAGGCACAGGGTCAGAATGATTTGCATATAGCCATGTCTGAACTGGGGTGGTAGAGTGGGCTAAAGAACGGTGATGGATTAAACCCAGATCTTTTGACTGGGTGTGAGTGTTTGATTGATTCAGATGCTCCGTTCATCACCACCCCCTTTTGTACCGCATTTGGCAGCCATAAGTGTGGCAGGGTATGCTCAGACGTTAGTCCCTTGCTCACTTTGCCACTGGATTCAAGCAAGCCGGGCTGAAGATGGCTGGAATGCCAGAAACCGGTCCTTGGAAGCTTGTTTACGGTCCAGGCAAGACATGGCTTGGCAGCTCGAGCTGGACTGTTCCCATGAGGCACAGGGTCTGACTGGGTGTGAGTGTTTGATTGATTCAGATGCTCCGTCCATCACCACCCCCTTTTGTACTGCATTTGGCAGCCATAAGTGTGGCAGGGTATGCTCAGACGTGAGTCCCTCGCTCACTTTGCCACTGGATTCAAGCAAGCCGGGCTGAAGACGGCTGGAATGGCAAAAACCGGTCCTCGTAAGCTTGTTTGCGGTCCAGGGAAGACATGGCTTGGCAGTTCGGGCTGGACTGTTCCCATGAGGCACAGGGTCAGACTGATTTGCATATAGCCATGTCTGAATTGGGGTGGCAGAGTGGGCTAAAGAACGGTGATGGATTAAACCCAGATCTTTTGAATGGGTGTGAGTGTTTGATTGATTCAGATGCTCCGTCCATCACCACCCCCTTTTGTACCGCTTTTGGCCGCCATAAGTGTGCCAGGGTATGCTCAGACGTGAGTCCCTTGCTTACTTTGCCACTGGATTCAAGCAAGCCGGGCTGAAGATGGCTGGAATGCCAGAAACCGGTCCTCGTAAGCTTGTTTCCGGTCCAGGGAAGACATGGCTTGGCAGTTCGGGCTGGACTGTTCCCAAGAGGCACAGGGTCAGACTCATTTGCATATAGCCATGTCTGAACTGGGGTGGTAGAGTGGGCTAAAGAACGGTGATGGATTAAACCCAGATCTTTTTACTGGGTGTGAGTGTTTGATTGATTCAGATGCTCCGTCCATCACCACCCCCTTTTGTACCGCATTTGGCAGCCATAAGTGTGGCAGCATATGCTCAGACGTGAGTCCCTTGCTCACTTTGCCACTGGATTTGAAGCAAGCCGGGCTGAAAAAGGCTGGAATGCCAGAAGCTGGTCCTTGGAAGCTTGTTTCCGGTCCAGGGAAGACATGGCTTGGCAGTTCGGGCTGGACTGTTCCCATGAGGCACAGGGTCAGACTGATTTGCATATAGCCATGTCTGAACTGGGGTGGCAGAGTGGGCTATAGAACGGTGATGGATTAAACCAGATCTTTTGACTGGGTGAGACTGTTTGATTGATTCAGATGCTCCGTCCATCACCACCCCCTTTTGTACCGCTTTTGGCCGCCATAAGTGTGGCATGGTATGATGAGACGTGAGTCCCTTGCTCACTTTGCCACTGGATTCAAGCAAGCTGGGTTGAAGACGGCTAGAATGCCAGAAACCGGTCCTCGGAAGCTCGTTTCCGGTACAGGGAAGACATGGCTTGGCAGTTCGGGCTGGACTGTTCCCCTGAGGCACAGGGTCAGACTGATTTCCATATAGCCATGTCTGAACTGGGGTGGCAGAGTGGGCTAAAGAACGGTGATGGATTCAACCCAAATCTTTTGACTGGGTGTGAGTGTTTGATATATTCAGATGCTCCGTCCATCACCACCCCCTTTTGTACCGCTTTTGGCCACCATTAGTGTGGCAGGGAATGCTAAGACGTGAGTCCCTTGCTCACTTTGCCACTGGATTCAAGCAAGCCAGGCTGAAGACGGCTGGAATGCCAGGAACCGGTCCTCGGAAGCTTGTTTCCGGTCCAGGGAAGACATAGCTTGGCAGTTCGGGCTGGACTGTTCCCATGAGGCACAGGGTCAGGCTGATTTGCATATAGCCATGTCTGAACTGGGGTGGCAGAGTGGGCTAAAGAACGGTGATGGATTAAACCCAGATCTTTTGACTGGGTGTGAGTGTTTGATTGATTCAGATGCTCCGTCCATCACCACCCCCTTTTGTATCGCATTTGGCAGCCATAAGTGTGGCAGGGTATGCTCAGACGTGAGTCCCTTGCTCACTTTGACACTGGATTCAAGCAAGCCAGGCTGAAGATGGCTTGAATTCCAGAAACCGGTCCTTGGAAGCTTGTTTCCGGTCCAGGCTAGACATGGCTTGGCAGCTCGGGCTGGACTGTTCCCATGAGGCACAGGGTCAGACTGATTTGCATATAGCCATGTCTGAACTGGGGTGGCAGAGTGGGCTAAAGAACGGTGATGGATTAAACCCAGATTTTTTGACTGGGTGAGAGTGTTTGATTGATTCAGATGCTCCGTCCATCACCACCCCCTTTTGTACCGCTTTTGGACGCCATATGTGTGGCAGGGTATGATCAGACATGAGTCCCTTGCTCACTTTGCCACTCGATTCAAGCAAGCCTGGCTGAAGACGGCTAGAATGCCAGAAACCGGTCCTCAGAAGCTTGTTTCCGGTCCAGGGAAGACATGGCTTTGCAGTTCGGGCTGGACTGTTCCCATGAGGCACAGGGTCAGACTGATTTGCATATAGCCATGTCTGAACTGGGGTGGCAGAGTGGGCTAAAGAACGGTGATGGATTAAACCCAGGTCTTTTGACTGGGTGTGAGTGTTTGATTGATTCAGATGCTCCGTCCATCACCACCCCCTTTTGTACCGCTGTTGGCCGCCATAAGTGTGGCAGGGTATGCTCAGACGTGAGTCCCTTGCTCACTTTGCCACTGGACTCAAGCAAGCCGGGCTGAAGAGGGCTGGAATGTCTGAAACCGGTCCTCGGAAGCTTGTTTCCGGTCCAGGGAAGACATGGCTTGGCAGTTCGGGCTGGACTGTTCCCATGAGGCACAGGGTCAGACTGATTTGCATATAGCCATTTCTGAACTGGGGTGGCAGAGTGGGCTAAAGAACGCTGATGAATCAAACCCAGATCTTTTAACTGGGTGTGAGTGTTTGATTGATTCAGATGCTCTGTCCATCACCACCCCCTTTTGTAGGGTTTTTGGCCACCATAAGTGTGCCAGGGTATGCTCAGACGTGAGTCCCTTGCTCACTTTGCCTCTGGAATCAAGCAAGCCGGGCTGAGTCCGGCTGAAATGCCGGAAACCGGTCCTCAGAAGCTTATTTCCGGTCCAGGGAACACATGGCTTGGCAGTTCGGGCTGGACCGTTCCCATGAGGCACAGGGTCAGACTGATTTGCATATAGACATGTCTGAACTGGGGTGGCAGAGTGGGCTAAAGAACGGTGATGGATTAAACCCAGATCTTTTGACTGGGTGTGAGTGTTTGATATATTCAGATGCTCCGTCCATCACCACCCCCTTTTGTACCGCTTTTGGCCACCATTAGTGTGGCAGGGTATGCTAAGACGTGAGTCCCTTGCTCACTTTGCGACTGGATTCAAGCAAGCCAGGCTGAAGACGGCTGGAATGCCAGGAACCGGTCCTCGGAAGCTTGTTTCCGGTCCAGGGAAGACATGGCTTGGCAATTCGGGCTGGACTGTTCCCCTGAGGCACAGGGTCAGACTGATTTGCATATAGCCATGTCTGAACTGGGGTGGCAGAGTGGGCTAATGAACGGTGATGGATTAAACCCAGATCTTTTGACTGGGTGTGTGTTTGATTGATTCAGATGCTTCGTCCATCACCAACCCCTTTTGTACCGCTTTTGGCCGCCATAAGTGTAGCAGGGTATGCTCAGACGTGAGTCCCTTGCTCACTTTGCCACTGGATTCAAGCAAGCCGGGCTGAAGAGGGCTGGAATGCCAGAAACCGGTCCTCGGAAGCTTGTTTCCGGTCCAGGAAAGACATGGGTTGGCAGTTTGGGCTGGACTGTTCCCATGAGGCACAGGGTCAGACTGATTTGCATATAGCCATGTCTGAACTGGGGTGGCAGAGTGGGCTAAAGAATGGTGATGGATTAAACCCAGATCTTTTGACTGGGTGTGAGTGTTTGATTGATTCAGATGCTCCGTCCATCACCACCCCCTTTTGTACCACGACAATAAAAGGAGATCATTGACAGAATCTCAGCACTGAGAGGTATACAACCGTTTCAACGCAACTTTTACAACGGACTACCTTTACAACACAACTACTACAACGCAGGATCCTTTACAACGAATGCCTTTACAACGCATGACATTACATAGCAGATGCTATTACAATGCATGCCATTACAACGTAAGTATAGGGAAGTATATCATTTTATTTAAACATGTTTTTTAATTCCAATTTTTTTTAAATTAATTTAATAAATATTAAAAATACATTAAATAAATTAATTTAAGTAATTGTATATATATAGTTTTGAGTTATGGGGTACAGGGGTATTTTTAGGGTTCAGGGCTAGGTTTGGGTTATGGGGTACAGAGGTATTTTTAGGGTTCAGGGCTGGGTTTGGGTTATGGGGTACAGGGGTATTTTTAGGGTTCAGGGCTGGGTTTGGGTTATGGGGTACATTGGTATTTTTAGGGATCAGGGCTGGGTTTGTGTTATGGGGTACAGGGGTATTTTTAGGGTTCAGGGCTTGGTTTGGGTCATGGGGTACAGGGGTATTTTTAGGGTTCAGGGCTGGGTTTGGGTTATGGGGTACAGGGGTATTTTTAGGGTTCAGGGCTGTGTTTGTGTTATGGGGTACAGGGGTATTTTTAGGGTTCAGGGCTAGGTTTGGGTTATGGGGTACAGGGGTATTTTTAGGGTTCAGGGCTAGGTTTGGGTTTTGGGGTACAGGGGTATTTTTAGGGTTCAGGGCTGGGTTTGGGTTATGGGGTACCGGGGTATTTTTAGGGTTCAGGACTGGGTTTGGGTTTTGGGGTACAGGGTTATTTTTTGGGTTCAGGGATGGGTTTGGGTTTTACACTAACTGGATTTTGTATATTATTTTTAAACACCTACACTATTTTAAAAAAATATATAAATATATTTACAAATATATTAATAAAAAATTCATTTAATAAATCAAATTACGTAAATATTTATTAATTACATTTGTTAAAAAAATAATATACTTACCTAGACTTACGTTGTAATGGCATGCGTTGTAATAGCATCTGCTATGTAATGTCATGCGTTCTAAAGGCTTTCATTGTAAAGGATCCTGCGTTGTAAAAATTGCGCTGTAATGGTGTGCGCTGAAAAAGTATGCGTTGTTACGTCATACATCCGCACTGAGATGGTGCTGCTGGAGATCTCCGATTCCCTCAAAGAGACCCTGAATAAAGGAGGCAAGGCGGTCCTAGTCTTACTAGACCTCTCTGTGGCTTTCGACACAGTGCTCCACGGCCTCCTCCTGCAGAGATTGCAGGAGTGTGGGCTTAAGGGCACAGTTCTGTAGTGGTTTTCCTCCTTTTTGAAGGCTAGACATCAAGAGATCTGGTCACCTCCGTTTTCAACCTGTATGCCGCCCCTGAGTAAATGTGTGCTACAGGGATCTATCTTGAGCCCTGTACATTTTAATCTGTACATGGCTCCCTTGGCCTCACTGAGTGAAGCAGGTGAGGCCACAATTATATCCTATGCCGAGGACATTCAACTGCTGTTCACCTGTGAGAAGGGAGAGGAGTTTAACAGGGAGAAGTTTAACAAGTGTCTGAGTGAAACCTTTGCCTGGTTCAGACTTAATCACCTCAAATGTAATTCGGAAAAGTCAGAAATTATCTTTTTTGGCACCACCCCTCTGCCTGGAAACAATGGTGGCCCCCAGACATGTCTTCCCCCCATTCAGGAGTCAAGATCGTAAAAAATCTAGGAGTGAAAATGGACGATGCCCTATCTATTAAACCCCAAGTAGAGTCGGTAGTGGGTAGATGTTTTCGTCTCTTGAAAATGTTCTGCAGGTTCCTATTTTTATTACCTATCCCTCACAGAAAGACGGTAGTACAGGCCCTCATCACCTCCAGATTGGATTATGCCAATGTCCTCTCTATTGGCCTTCCGGAGTGCAGAACACGGCAGCTAGGGCAGTACTGACCCTCGGTCCTAATGACCAGATTTCCCATCATTTGAAGAATCTGCACTGGTTGCCAGTCCGATGCAGAATACTCTTCAAAGCTCTGGTTCTGACTTTCAAAGCTTTGCATGGCATTGGGGCACGTTACAACCGTAGAAGAATCTCATACTATGTACCCAGTAGATCTCTCAGGTTAGCACACCAACGTCTAATTGTCACTCCTAGGTGTCTCAAAGCCCGCTGCGGCGGTCGCTCTTTACAGGTGCTGGTAGCTAGATTCTGGAACAGGTTCCCACTCCCACTTAGGCAGGCCACAAATATACTGGCCTTTAGGAAACAATTGAAAAACTGGATGTTCCAACAAGCGGGATAAGGACCTTGCACTCTGGGCTTGCTGTCCCCCCCCCTTCTTGTCTCAGGGCCGGGATGCTCAGCTGAGTAGCTGTGCGCTCTATAAGTCCTTTTTATAACATAACATAACATAAAATAACATTGGAGTAAACTAATTGAGTGGATTTGAGCAAAATACAGCAGTTTTAAATTGGGTGCCTGTGATAAAGGATACGATTATCTCCAACGCATTAGACTTGAGGCTAAGTCTAGTGATTCTAGCCTGTCATCTGCTCAGAGCCTCGATGATAGTTCAAGGTTTGTCCCTTTGGACAATCTTTTGCACAAAAAAAGAAATATATATATATATATATGCATATATATTCACTGAAAAAAACATTGGTTTAACACATGTTATAGTTAGCTGGACATTTCACTCATACAAAACCATTGAAATTCCCCCGTTATAGTTAGTTCAGATAACTATAACTCGCGCGCCCGCAATGCACTGCTGATGACATCACATATTACATCACTCATGACATGGTCAGTGACATCACTGATGACATCACTGATGACATCTCAAATTAAATTTTTTAGTTTAGGGAATTAATTCCTCTTCAATCCTGAGGTCCCCTGTGAGCCAACTAGCCCATCAGGTATCTCCAGTATGCGCCAGGGAGCTGCGTTGCAGAGAGGTGTTCAAAGGGTACGTCCCCTTTTTACAACACTCTGCAACGCAGATCCGTGGCGCTTACGGCAGGTTCCTGTTGGACTAGTTGGCCCCTAGGGGACTTCTGGATTGAAGAGGAATTAATTCCCCAACTTAAAACGAGTCACAGGGCATGTTTGCACACATAGCACCTCAAGCCCCTTCACCACAGTGCAAACACGCCCCGTAGCATGTTCTAAATTGGGGGAATAAGTCCCCTTGCATACTGGGGGTCCATGGGGGCCAATTAGCCCACCAGGAAACTCCAGTATGCACCAGGGGGCTGCGTTGCAGAGAGGTGTAATGAGACCACGCCCCTTTTTACACCTCTCTGCAACGCAGCCCCCTGGCACATTTGCAGAGGAGGAACTAACTCCCCTTGCATACTGGGGGTCCCTGGGGGCCAACTAGCCCACCAGGAACCTCCAGTATGCGCCAGGGGGCTGTGTAGCAGAGAGGTGTAATGAGGCCACGCCCCTTTTTACACCTCTCTGCAATGCAGCCCCCTGGCGTGTTTGCAGAGGGGGAACTAATTCCCCTTGCATACCGGAGGTCCCTGGGGGGCCAAATAACCCACCCGGACCTTCCAGTTTGCGCTCGGGAAGGTACAGAGTACAGTACAGAGTACAGTACAGAGTACTGTACTTCATACCCCGCGATTTAATAATAAAAATAATAATTTGGGGCCTTGGGGATCCTTGTGGGACCCCCTGGGAGGCCTAGGGGGTCAGGGTGTTTCTACCCTGCCCCCCTTTGCGTGTTTTGCACGTTTGTTTCACTGCTTTCTTCTGCCTCGGTTCACTTCCTGGTTAGGAGTGTTGACAGCCAATTAGAATGAAGCTCGTGCTCAGGAAGGTACAGAGTACAGTACAGAGTACAGTACAGAGTACGGTACTTCATCTATAGATATATCTATGATTTTACTTTAGATTTTCTCAGGATCTACTGAATGAATTTACACCATTTAAAAAAAGGGCAATCTGCTAAACAAACTCTACCTTTTTGCCAAATTTGGTGTAATTCCGTTCAGCCGTTTGGGCCATAGCCTTTGCTAAAGGTCCCTATGGAAAATTGCATGGGGAACACACGTTTTGGGACCCCCATTTTTTCTCAGCCCCCGCTTCACGCATCACCCCAAAACTTTCAGGGAAGGAGCGGAGCAGGCCATTTTCTTTGAGAATTTCACGTGTATTCGTCGACCGGTGCCAAAGTTATTCCAAATAGAATGTTGCAGATTTCCTATGGAAACTAGGTCCTAACTATAACTACCTACTACATATATATATATGTATATACATATATATATATTCAAGATGAAGAACTCCTGCTACCTCCAAGTGGCGAAGAAGGAGAGACGGACCACTGCAATCAGGCAAGATGGTTATTTGACCATAATATTCCAGCAAGATAAGATGATGCGTTTCGGGCTCGAATGCCCTTGTTCACATATCAACTGTGGATCTGCTGATTATTTTTAAACACTGCTAAGAGCACACCCCCATCACGAGCTACAGGTCATATGATTGTAGAGCTAAACAACAGACTTCAATGTGGCTTTCAGCCCACGTTTTGCGATTGCATATGAGTCTTTACATTTTTTGTAATACATCGAATAATTAATACAACGAAGTCTATTCATAATTACTGGATCTGCAACATTATTCTTACTGTATAAATACAGTTGGGCAACAAGAGTAGTTGTGTACACCAACACACAATATTGTATTTCCTTTTACAAAATAATTTGTCTAGACATTCTTCATGAATATGTATGGTGACCTCACAACTATAGCTTAGTTCACCCATAACACATATGAAAAATACCTGTTTGTAAGCATTTCATACTCATGTGCAAAATATTGCTGGTTACATCCATCAATCTAGAACTCCAGGTTTTATGATTTCCATATATATAGATTTCTATTTGATTCTTGTATTATATCTGTCATCTACATATGTGTTATGTGTGGGGCTCCTAAAATGTGCAAAAAAGTGTGTAGCAGCGAAAAAAGAATTGTGCAAAAATGTGTTAAACTAATCTCAAATGAGAATAAAGTGCATTAGTATGATAAATATGAATGTATAAATATTGATAACAATTAGAAATGACACAGATTACACATTGCTCAAATCATATAAATAACATTCATGCATAATAAATAAAAGTGAAATAGTGTTCTAAAAACATTTTTTTCATTTTTGATTTTTTTAAACAAAAGAGGTATTCTAATCAATCCATTACAAATTAATGTAATTAAGAGTTATTTCTTTCTAGACACTTCTACCAAGCAGTAACATTCAAGATAAAAAACTTTGATCAAAGTCCAAGTGATAATAAACAGTTCTAATCAACAACCAAAAGTACATTACCCTCCGAGACTACACACTCGTAGGAGGGAAACAGATCTAGAGAAAGTTATACATTTCATCCGTGTTATTAAGCCCATTTGGACATTTGCTGTCGAATTCAAGTATCATCCTTGTCTCTAGTTGTCCTAATAGGAGCTCCCTATTACATCCTCTTCGTGTTTTAGTGACAGATGCTACCACAAAATATTTAAGGCAGTTAACAACGTTATTATGTTCTTTTTTTAAAATAGTGTGCCACCAGGTATGCGGGATCACTATGCAATATGGCCCAAGGATGCTGCAAGATCCTCACTTGCAACTGTAGCTTGGTGCTGCCAATGTAATTCAAGGCACAGGTGCATGTCAGGACATATACAGGAAATTCTGTCCTGCAATTGAAACTCCCCATTATGGCAGTTCCACTGGCGCTGAAAGGAGTGTGGTAATGGGTCATGTTTTCACCAAACTTGCAAGCTCTACAAGTAGAGCATTTGTGAAAGCCAGGAGTAGGTTTTAACACATAGGATTTTGTCTGATTTCGGGGCTTCTTTTATCTGGAATAGCCCCCATATTTTTAGCTCTACTAAATGTGATAGTGGGAGTGGATAGTAGGCTAGTTTGCAGCATCGGGTCAGTGAGTACTATGGACCAATTTCTTTTGACTATTGATCTAATTTTTATTTCTTCATCACTATAAGTAGTGATCAGTCTGGGTCCTTGGTTCTCTACTGGCTCATTGCAAGGGAGTCTCCTGAAGGTTCTCTGTTGTCAACAGTACTGTTGGTGAACAAGCTCTCTCTGGGTTTCTTCCTATCTTTACTCATAGCTGCATTAAGCACATTTTCTGAATAACCTCGTGCTTTCAGTCTGACCAACATTTCTTTCACACATATCTCAAAGTCTGATTCTACACTGCAAATTCTTTTACGTCTTAAAATTTCCCCATAAGGGATACTTGCAATGAGGTGTTTGGGGTGCGCACTAGATGCATGGAGTGTCACATTGCCAGCCGTGGATTTTCTAAACAATGTCGTCTCAATTTTTAATATACACTCTGACATCTAGAAATTCTATGCTCTCCTTATCAATATGGGATGTAAAGTGGAGATTCAATTTGTTGTTATTGATGGATTTGACATTCAAGAGCTTCTCTTTCCCTGCCCTTCCACAAAATAAAGATGTCATCTATGTACCTGAGGAAACACATTACATTGTTTTTAAAACATTCGTTGTGTTCCTATTTAAGAACCTGTTCCTCCCACCCGCCCAGATGCAAGCATGAGGAGCTGGGGGAGAAACTGGCTCCCATCGCCACTCCTCTGAGTTGTCTGAACAATTCCTTCCCAAATAGGAAAAATTTTTTATTAAGGCACCATTCAATTAGACTTAAGATTGCTTTGTTATGCTGGTAAAACTCGCATGATCTTTGATCTAAAAGTATTTGACCACAGATATACCTATATTGTGGTCTCTACTTGTGGTCGATACTTGTGTAAAGCGGCCACCAGTAGGTAGTTATAGGTAGGACCTATTATGCATAGGAAATCCGCAACATTCTATTGCCAATAACTTTGGCGCTGATTGATGAATCTTCTAGAAATTTTCCAAACTTTTGGCCAGCTCAGTTCCGCTCTCTCCCTGAAAGTTTGGGGGTGATTCTTCAAGCGTGGGCTAAGAAAAAGGGGGGTCCCGAAAGGTGTTTTCCTCATACAATTTTCGATAGGACCTTTAGCCACGGCTACATCCTGAAAGGCTGAACGGAATTACACCAAATTTGACAAAGAGGTAGTCCTAATTTCAGACTTGTGCCTTTTGCTTGAATGGTGTTAATCTGTTCAGTAGTTCCTGAGAAAATTACGGTTAAAGTCATTTATATATCTATGGGCACGGGGGATCCGTGGAATGTGCGAGGATTGTCATCGTACCATAATAATAATCCACATTTGTAAAGCGCACAATCACCCGTAAGGGTCTCTAGGCGCTGGGGGCCGTTGGGAAGATTAAGCAAGCTATTGCCCATAGTCACATGGTGCTGGGCTAATCTGCCGCAGGTACCCTGGATTGAACCGTGATCACCAGATTTCAGAGTCAGTCGCCCTAGCCGCGGCGCCACACCTCTTCCCGACATTGTTTAGAAAACCCATCATAAGCGCACCATCGCAATCACGA
Organism: Lissotriton vulgaris; assembly: GCF_964263255.1. Taxonomy (NCBI): domain Eukaryota; kingdom Metazoa; phylum Chordata; class Amphibia; order Caudata; family Salamandridae; genus Lissotriton; species Lissotriton vulgaris. The sequence continues at coordinate 77,325 of NW_028243557.1, read as the reverse complement.
GCTCAATGCTAATTGGCTGTCAAGCGGATGTAAACATTAGAAACGAGGAACTGTTGGCAGCCATTTTGTGCGTTGGTAGAAACAGTGAAAGGGAGCAGGGTAGAAATAATTTTACCCTCTAGACCTGCTTAGGGGGTCCCAGAAGTACCCCCAGGGCCCACATTTTTAAAAAGAAGAAAAAAAAGGCAGGTGCGTGGACTGCGCCGTAAAATAAATGAAATAAAACAGAGGGTTTTTTTATAATTATTCTCCGGGGGGCTAAATACCGGGGACAAAATTATAACATTTTATGTGGGGCCCAGAGGGGTCCCCCCGCCTCGGGGATTGTCAGCCCCCGTGGCTAAAAAGAACAAAATGGTGCAGGGAGGGGTCGGAGGTCCTCAAAGCCGTGGGGAACATCACCCCCGGGGGTTTATGTATTGTGGGATGGGGACTACGTGGCCCCCCTCCTGGAGCACTCAAGGGCCCGTTACCCCCCGGGCTACAAAAAGAATCATGGCTGGGGAAGGGGGGCAGTAAGGTCTCCAAAGCCCTGGGGACCACCACTCTCTGGGGCTTTATGTATTGTAGGAGGGCCAGCTTTTGCAGTGTCCCGGGGTGCCCATCCCACCCTCTCATAGCAAGGAAATCTGTTCTCTCTTTCAAAATCTAAATCAGATTGCTTTTCCACATGGGGAGCTGCATGTTAGTAGCTCCTGATGTGGAAAAGTAATGCTGGTTCCCAAACGCGTAGAAGTTATGCACCAAAGGCGCTGGAGTCACGCACCCTACAGATTATAAGTCATGCATCCAGGGCGTGCACACCAGGGTCCGCACTGAGCGCTGCGCTGGGTGGGCAACTTTTACTTTTTCCGTTAAAAAATAACCCCTATCAGTACTTTCTAATATTCCCGGGGATCATATCCCCCGGGTCTTATAAAAAATATTGGGGACCATGAGGGGAGCCACTATGCCCCCACGGTCCCACTGGCTTCCTTCGTTCTTCGGTAGCCGGCATTGCTTTTCCGCAAGGGGATATGCTAACTTGCACGTGAAAAAGCAATCTGCTTTGGATTTTGAAAGTGAGAACAGATTTCACTGCTCTGTTTTCAAAATCCAAACCAACTTTGATATGGGAGGGCGGGATCCGTGAAACTCCCGCCCTGTCAAAGCAAAGAGCAGTGTCCCAGGGGTAGGCACCCCGGGACACTGTAGGAGCCTACCCTCAGGTGTGGCAGTCTCCAGTGCCCTCGAGGGCACCAGGCAGAGGGCCACGCAGCCTGCCTCCCACAATACACAAATCCCCGGGGTGGTGGTTTCTGGGGCTTGAGGGGCATCATTGAGGCCCACACACTTCTAATTTTGTAGGTGGTGGGCCTTGGATGCGAAAGTGGTGCAAGGGGGCTGTAAATCTGGGGCCTCATTTATGACTTTTTGCCGTAGGGAAGCGCAGCAGGCCTTCCTGCTGCGCTTCCCTACGGCAAAAGAAAAGGGCAGAAATGCGCCGTATCTATAAGATACGGCGCATTCCTGTCCTTTTCCCCTGCGCCGGCGCACAATGGGCTGCCTGCGCCAGCGCAGGCACCCTTGCACCATGGTGCAAGGGTGCCTGCGTTGCGGGGAAGATTATTTTTGCACAGGAAGGGAAACCTTTCTGTACAAAAATAATCACAAGAAGCTTTTCCTCTTTCCATGTGTGCTGCAGAATGCAGCACACATAGAAAAAGGAAATACGAGGAGAAAGAAAGACATTTCTCCCTGTTGCGCCTCCCTTACGCCTCCCCTGGGGAAGAGTAAGCTTTTGGCACTGCTTCAGAGTTACGATTTCTTGTAAATCTGGGGCAGTGTCAAAAGGCCATGGATGTTGCTGGGAACGCCCCCAGCAACACCCATTGCACGCCCCTTTAACGCAGAACACTGCGTTAAAGGGACTGATATTTATCAGGCAGCAATACGCCACAAAAACTGGCGTACTGCTGCCTGATAAATACCACGCAGGCTTCTGCGCCACGGAACTTCATGAAAAGTGAAGTTCTGATGGTGCAAGAGGCCTCATAAATGAGGCCCCAGGTACACAGTGGTTTGTTTTACTTTGCTTTCCTTTTTGTCTTGTAGAGGATCCAGGGTTAATATAAGAGGTTTTATACTGCCAGTACCTTTCAACTCCTACCCCCAAACGACTTTCTGACTGTTACCATAGTAATAATTCATGGAACACTTACATGAGCACAGAGGTTAGAAGTTCACCACACTATGTTGCTAATGGAAAAAGTTACTGTGCTGGAGTTTTAAAACTTTTCCATAGGAACCGTTAGTCATAGCTATAGACTCTGTAAAGATCTGGTAAAGAGTTAGCCTCAGAATTATACTTCAAGTTATGAATATCATTTCTATTGGGGACCACTACCCCCCCAAAAAAAGACGTATATACTTTTTAAAATTAACTTTTATTAAAACAACAATAAATAACTGGAAACGTAACTTAAATATAACAATACAATAAATAACCAGAAACATAACTTTAACAAAACAATATAATAAACAAAATGTGATATGGATTCCAATAGAAGTACAGTAGGTAATCTACAAAACAAAAAAGAAAATTAGTGTTTAAAATTAGATCGATGTGACTAAATGAGGTCAAACATTACAAGTCAAGGTAACACTTGACAATATTTCCTTATTTTTATGTGTGCAGTGTGCCTCATAAATTTCACTTGTCTTATAGGCCCACGTTCAAGTGGTGTCTGTATGGAAGCGCCTACTGCATCAGATTTACATTACAGATCAACAGGTCTTTAAAATGATTCAGAGATGAGACAGAATTAGGTGAGAGATGAAGTCGTTATGCAGTACAATATTCTTTAGGGCTTATTTACAAGACTCTTGCGCTACTTTTGTGTTACTTTTCTCATTTTGAACATGACGAAAAAGTAGCGCAAGGGGCTTGTAAATAAGCTCTTTTATTTCTAATGCATTTAATCGGAGGCATTGTATATCTAGGCCGCTCTGCTTACCTTGTGTAAACACTGTGGCCAACAGAGTTCACAACTTGTACTCAGGTAAGGTTGTACACGGCAGAGTGGACAGCAGTGTCCATAACTTTAAAAAAGAAAGAGAAACGATGTGAGAGAGTGAGAAAGAGAGAGAGAAAAATCGACATTAAAACTTGGGAGAGAGAAAGTTTTAGATGGAGCAGTTAATACTAGAGGAAATACTCGTAGCTCACCTTTTGCCTCCGTTGTGTGTCCAAGGAGGTGCTGGTTTATAGTGCACCCTCCAGTTTAGTGATCTGAAAGATAGTATATAGAGTTAGTAATAGCATACACCATACAAAAGACACATATAAGGTAGCACTTGGCGATATATTTTTTTTTTTATGTCTGCAGTGTGCCTGATACATTTCACTTGTCTTATAGGCCTGTATTCAAGCGGGGTCTGTATGGAAGTGCCTACTGCATCAGATTTACATAACAGATCAACAGGTCTTTAAAATGATTCAGAGATGAGACAGAATTAGGTGAGAGATCAAGTCATTATGCAGGACAATATTCTTTAGGGCTTATTTACAAGACTGTTAAACTACTTTTCTGTTACTTTTCTCATGTTGAAAGTGACGTAAAAGTGGTGCAAGGGGCTTGTAAATAAGGTCTTTTAATTCTAGTGCATTTAATCGGAGGTATTGTATATGTAGGCCGCTCTGCTTACCCTGTGTAATCACTGTGACCAACAGAGTTCACACCTTGAACTCAGCTTTGGTTCTACATGTCAGAGTGGACAGCAGCGTCCCCTACTTTAAAAGAGAGAGAGAAACAATGTGACAGAAAGTGAGCGAGTGAAAGAGAGAGAGATAAAATTACATTAAAAGTGTGAAAGAAAGTTATAGATGGGGCAGTTAATACTGGAGAAAATACTCGTAGCTCACCTTTTGCCTCCGTTGTGTGTACAAGGTCGTACTGCTTCATAGTGCACCCTCCAGTTTAGTGATCTGAAAGATAGTATATAGAGTTAGTAATAGCATAGTACATACAAACGCACACATATATTTTTGGTTTATTTTTTTGTACACTCAGGATACTATATTACAACAAGTTCCACTGTAAGGAGGTGTCTCTGCATTGTTTTTTTCAAAAGTACTGTTTCCCATGCATTCCCACTGCATAGCGGTGAGTTCTATATTTTGGGTATCTAGACTGTTGCACCCTATTGACTTGCAGAGTCCGGAGGTGAATGCTTTTCTTGGGAAGTCAGAGGCTGATGTAGGTGCTTTTTACACCACTTTTCGCATGTTAAAAGTGACACAAAAGTGGGGCAAGGGGCTTGTACTTCTGCCCCTCAGACTGTTGTAAGCTATCTATTCTCACTGCTCGGAGGTAATTGTACATTCCTATGCCATGAAACTGCTGCACACTACCCACTTTCTCCTTTTACTCTGATGACTTGTGGTTGTTTTTTGCTCACCTTGTGCCATTGGCCTGATTCAAAGAGGGTGCACTACGTGTCTAAGCAGCTTTCTCAGAAGTTGTTACGATGGCCACTCATCAACGCAGCATCCTCGAACGTTGAGTTTTAGAGGTGTTGGGGGGGACACCAATGTGTGAAACAACAACCTGTAAGATAAAAAGGAAGTTAACATTGTGTGTAATTTTTTTTATCAAAGGAGAGAGGAAGTGAGAGAGTGACTGCAAAGAATATTTGCACCTCAACTTTTTGTCACCAGTGTGTTTTTCACCACCTGCCGGGACATAATGCACCCTGAAGCTCTACATCTAAAAGATAGTAAAAGAAATATGTTCTGATTGGTAATTGTTACTATATTAATGTGGAGTTGAATAACATCGCCCTTTCACACACGTTCCCTTTCACATTTAAAATAACTATTTGTATACTTTATATTCCAGACATTTGAGCGATAATAAAAACATTCTTGCTATTGGAAAAAAAATATATATACATGTAATTTGATTCACTATATAGGACTGCGTTTGTCTAAATCGCTGTGCCGCTTTTTTGTATCCAGTCTGCTGCAGCCCTTCGACTCCCTCCGATGCGCACCCAGGCCTCACTGCTCACCTTTTCGTGGACAGGACTCCTTCTACATCATGTAGTCCCGATCTGCCACTAAGAAGTCTCATATATAGTGCTGAGTCTTGATATCTCTATGGCTAACAACATACTTGTGCTCCCATCATCATTTTTGCAGGTACTTCACCCACTCAGTCTTTTTGGTACCACTATTTCAGTGACCAAAGAGGCTACGCACGTAGTGGTGGGCCCACTGTTTGGTGGTTCGGGCACACATGAGTCTTCTGAACCACCAGGACGGGCCATAACAGCGCTTGCGATGGGAGCAACTCTAAAATGACTCAGAGCACGTCCGCCCCGTCTTTTTTATAGTAAGGGTCACGTGTTTAGTGATGGATGCGCTGGATGGTTGTGGTGTGGGTGTATACCAGCCATGAGGGAGTGTGTGTGCCTTTGTGACAACTAGACCTGGAACTAAGAAATCACTACAATGGAAATCTGGGCCATGTAGCATTGTTGTGTTTTCCTGGTAGCTTAAGTGGAGTGGGCTGGACTGACATACTCCAGTGCTGCGCGAGGCTGTGAAGCACGATTCTGAAGCTATGGACATGGCCCCGTCTTCAGCTATATGAGAAATTAAGTTATTTGGGTGTACGTTTTGTAGTGCTGACATCACCTGGGTCTTAAAAGCAAATGTGTCATTATATCTGTAAAGTTCCACAACTTGGCCAACATGGAAGGTACGGGGTATCACTGACTACATTCGTTTATAGTTGCATACATAAAAGATGGTGGACATGACGCATTTCTGTGAAGGGCAGCTAATTTATATACGTATGTGGTCATTCAAGTACACTGTACAACTTGATGCTGAAAATCAGTGTTTGAGTCTCGGAGCTGCATGCACACCCTGTTATTGTAGAGTAATGACGTAATGTACACGTGCCTGAAAATGTATTGCAAATATGGTGCTCATGTAAATAGCCGGTAAAGCTTTGGGTTGATTTTGCACTATATAAATATACATTTTTTTAAACAAAAGAGAAATAGCCCACACTGACTGTCACCAGTAAGTTGATTGAATACGCTATTTATAGCATGATATAAAGTGGTGGAGGAGCAGCATTTTACAAACACAATAAATACACAGAGACAGATAGATAGTTGAAGTGGGTATGGGCACGTGTGCTCAACTCCATTTTATTACGTTGTTGTTGGTAACAAGTTGAATAGTAATCATGATATCATATGCAGATATTTATTCATAACGGATTATGAATTCTGTTGTACAAAGGTAGGAACATTGTATGTGAAATAATGTACAGAACATTATATCGTAAAGGGTTCATGAGTTGTGGCTCACTGAAGTAGGTGCAGTTTGTGTGGAGCCTGCGATGATGCGTGGTTCAGGCAGACCACACTGGTAAAAATTTGTTTTGACTATTGAATTTTGCCATAACAAGGGCACGTGGCGATTATTTACGGTGTACTGAGTTAGTGGCACGTGTGGTGTTAATCGTGTGCTCACCCTACGATGATGCGTGGCCCGAGGGGGCTGTACTCAAATCATTCAGTGTTGCATACTGGACTATATGGACTATATGATCTTGGGGGGGGAACTAGCATTGATGGTTATGAATTGCTCTGTAAACTAGGTCTACTGATTGCCCCATAACAAATTAAATGATTGCATTTCATGTAGTGCATTCTAACTTTCTCAATATAGGGACGTATGTCTGGTGGCGATGTTGAAGGTGATGTCCCAGAGGTACTTGGTATTGCCGGTGGTGGAGGTAAATCTTGCCGCAATTTTCTACATTCTTTGTTATAATAGTTCAAAGAATGCAACAATTGAAGAAGCTTGCACATACTACAGCACAGTTTTTTTTCTCTGCTTTAAATTAATCAAGGCTGAATTTAATTCTGTCTGTAATGTAGGGGAAAAGGTAAATTCAAGTTGTGGACCCTACTGTGCACATTGCATATGGAAGCTAGTAGTCAGAACAGTTATAGAACAATGCTTTTGTCACTTTTTTAACAAAATCTGAATACATACATTATAATGGTCCCTGCATTAAATAAATCAAGGTTGAATTTTGTACTGTCTATCATGTAGATGCAAAGGTGAATTGAAGTTGTCAACCCTGCTGTCTGCAGTGTACATCTTAGGGTGGAGTGCATCATCAGCAATCATAGTGGAAGTGGAAGATCGAACATGTACACAGCGTTAATTTGATTATTTAACTAAATCTATAAGTGATATAAAAAAAATAGAAGGATGCATACTAAAGGGGTATTGTGTAGGATGTGATAGGTGATATACGTATTTTGGTTTCCACTGAGTTAGTGGTACCTGAAATAACAAGGTTCTGTGGAGCCTGCGATGATGTGTGGACTGGGCAGGAGGTACTGATAGTAATGTTTTTTGTCTTGTGAATTCTGGCTTAGTAAGGGCAAGTGGCAATTTTGTGTGACACCCCCGCACCGCACGGCCACCAGCTGCTGCGTGTGCCCCATCGCCTTGCCCTCTGCCTCGCTGCCTGCCGCGCTGCCGGTTATATCGGCTGTTGTCTGTTTTGGATTTTTCTTGTTTTGCTCGACACTTGTGCCTGTTTTTCCTGTCAGTTTCTGCCCGTGTTAACGCTGTTTTTCTCCCTCCTGTGCCTGGTTTGTATTCTTTTTTCTTGCCCGTGGTAGTGCTTTCCTTCCTGTTTGCCCGCCTACCTCGCCGCCCTCCACCTCCCCTCCCCGCTCCCCGCTCCCGCCACCACCGCTGACCCCGCCCCTTTTTTCTTTCTGTTCCCTCCCCGCTCCCGCCTCCCAGCTGCTACGCCCACCCGCGCACTTCGCCTTAAATGGCGACCGTGCGAACGCGCAGCGGTCACGCGCAGCGGGCGCGCCGATTGTGCGCCGAAGGCACGCCAAAGGTAAGCCCGTCTGCGCCCGTCCGCGACCGGATCGCGACCAGTGCCAGGACCCCTGGCCCACGCAGACCCCGACCAACCCGCCTGACGTACTCCGCCGCCACCCTCATCGCACTCAACACCGGCCGACTCCCAGAATGCCATCAAGCCACTCCACGACGCACCCACGGACCTTTCTGCTGCCACGCCTGCAAATTCACCTGCATCCGGACCTGCCTCGCACCAGCATCCGCCAAGTCGAACGCCAGCAGCACCCACCTCAAGTGCATCCTGCTCAACAACCGCTCCGTCCACAGACACGCCATCGAACTCTGGAACCTTCTAGACGCCACAGCCCCTGACGTTGCCTTCCTCACGGAGACCTGGATGAACGCCTCTTCAGCTCCCGACATCACCATCGCTATTCCAGAGGGCTACAAGATCGTCCGGAGGGACCGCAACGCCAACCAGATGGGAGGAGGCATCGCCATCATCCACAGGAACACCATCCGTCTCACGACCAGCACCGACAACACCCTGACCACCGCCGAACACCTGCATTTCCAGATCCACAGCAGCCCGAACACCACCCTCAGAGGCACCCTGATCTACCGACCCCCTGGACCACGCACACAATTCAGCGAGGACATCGCCGACTTCGTCAGCCCGCATGCCCTCCCCTCCGCTGACTACATCCTCCCGGGGGACCTCAACTTCCATCTGGAGAACAACAACGACCGCAACACCAGCACCCTGCTCGACAACCTCGCCAATCTTGGACTCAAGCAACTGGTGTCCACCCCCACCCACCTCGCCAGACACACACTGGACGCAGTCTTCTCCTCCAGCCCAGACATCGACTTCAGCCACGCCACATAGCTTCAATGGACGGACCACAGCTGCGTCCACTTCACCTTCAAGAGAACAACGACCCACCACCACCAGCAACAGGCCGCCCGCAGAAGCTGGAACAAGATCACAGCAGACCAGCTCGCCACCTCCCTGAGCCAGCACCCTCCTGCCAGCTCAGCGAACCCCAGCCAGGCCGCCGACAACCTCACGAAGTGGATCAGCAACTGCGCGGACGAGCTCGTCCCGCTGAGGTCCCCGCCCAGCAGACCCGGCAGCAAGAAAGCCCCGTGGTTCACCGACGAACTCAAGAGCTCCAAGAAGAACTGCCGAGCCCTCGAGAAAGTCTGGAGAAGGGAACCTACACCGGACAACAGGACCTCCCTCAAGCTTGCCACCCGGAAGCACCACCAGCTGATCCGCGCCGCCAAGAAAACAGCATTCAAGACCGGTTGGACAACAACGCACACAACTGCAAGGAGCTCTTCAACATCGTGAAAGAGCTCTCCAACCCCAGCGCAGGAAACAACGACATCACCCCATCGCAAGACCTCTGCAACTCCCTCGCTTCATACTTCCACAACAAGATCGCGGACATACACAACAGCTTCAACAACCAACCAACGCACACCATGACCGAACAACCACCCCCCACCACCACCCTCCATGCCTGGACCCCGATCAGCACCGAAGACACCATCCGCACAATGAACTCCATCCACTCCGGATCACCGACCGACCCCTGCCCTCACCACGTCTTCAACAAGGCCGACGCTGTCATCGCACCCCACCTGCGGGACATCATCAACACCTCCTTCGACACCGCCACCTTCCCTGATAGCTGGAAACACGCCGAACTCAGCGCTCTCCTCAAGAAACCAACAGCGGACCCCACCGAACTCAAGAACTACCGCCCCATCTCGCTCCTCCCGTTTCCAGCCAAAGTCATCGAGAAGACCGTCAACAAGCAGATGGCCGCCTTCCTCGAGACGAACGGATCCCTCGACCCCTCACAGTCCGGCTTCCGAGCCAATCACAGCACCGAGACCGCCCTCATCGCCGCCACCGATGACATCCGAGCCCTGATGGACAATGGAGAAACAGCGGCCCTCATCCTCCTAGACCTCTCCGCGGCATTCGACACTGTCTGCCACCGCACCCTAGTACAGCGCCTCAGCAACGTCGGAATCCAGGACAAGGCGCTGGAATGGATCATCTCCTTCCTCGACGGAAGAACACAGAGAGTCCGCCTACCACCGTACAAGTCAGAGGCCTCCGAAGTCATCTGCGGCGTCCCTCAAGGGTCATCTCTGAGCCCCACCCTCTTCAACGTCTACATGAGCCCCCTCGCGGCCATCGTACGCAAACGCAACCTCAGCATAATCTCCTACGCCGACGACACCCAGCTGATCCTCTCCCTGACCAACGACCCCGCCTCCGCCAGAGCCAACCTGCACGAAGGGATGAAAGAGGTAGCCGAGTGGATGACGACCAGCCGCCTGAAACTGAACTCTGACAAGACGGAGGTCCTCATCCTGGGCTCTTCACCCTCCGCCTGGAACGACTCCTGGTGGCCTCCCGCCCTGGGCACCGCACCCAAACCGACAGACCATGCACGCAACCTGGGCTTCATCCTGGACTCCTCCCTCTCCATGACCAGGCAAGTCAACAACGTCTCCTCGGCGTGCTTCAACATCCTACGCATGCTACGGAAGATCTTCTGGTGGATCCCCACCGAGACCAGGAAGACCGTCACCCAGGCCCTCGTCACCAGCCGACTGGACTACGGCAACGACCTCTACGCCGGCACCACCGCCAAGCTCCAGAAGAGACTCCAGCGGATCCAGAACGCCTCAGCCAGACTCATCCTCGACATCCCACGAACCAGCCACATCACCGGACATCTGAGAGACCTTCACTGGCTCCCCGTCAACAAAAGAATCACCTTCCGCCTCCTCACCCACGCACACAAAGCCCTACACGACCAGGGCCCGAGCTACCTCAACAGCCGAATCAACTTCTACGCTCCCAAACGCCACCTCCGATCAGCCAACCACGCCCTCGCCGCCGTCCCCCGCATCCGAAGAGCGACTACGGGAGGAAGGTCCTTCTCCTACCTGGCCACCAAGACCTGGAACTCCCTCCCGACCGACCTGCGCCTGACCCAAGACCACCTCTCCTTCAGGAAGAAGCTGAAGACCTGGCTGTTCGAGCAGTAGCGGCACCCCCAAGCGCCTTGAGACCCTACGGGTAGGTAGCGCGCTATATAAGTGTCACTGATTGATTGATTGATTGATTGTAGGTTTGAGGGAGGTTACTTCATTTGGTACTGCACTTTATACATAATGAATGAAGAATCAGTTAAATTCTGCCTAATTATGGTCATGTGGTGATGAATTATGGTGCACTGAGTTAGTAGTACCTTTGGGACTGAGTGTATACGTAACCTGCGATGATGCGTGGTCCGGATTGGCCGCACTGGGTATATAATTTTTTTTTACTACCGAATTTTGCCTTAAAAAGGCTTGTGGTGATTATTTATGGTGTACTAAGTTAGTGGTATGTCTCGTGTTTAGCATGTGCTCATCCTGCAATGATGCGTGGTCTAAACAGGGTGCACTCAAAGAATTTAATGTTGTATACTGGATTGTATGTATTTTGAGGTGGACAAAAGTGCTAGTGATGGTTATGATTTCTTCAGCAACACAATTATCAGAATCAGATGATTCTTCCAGTGATGAAGCCATTTTTGTCTCCCAAAAAAAAATTCAGGTTTCCACAAGTGTACCTTTGCACTTGCAGCGTGACAATTATTATTCAAGAAAATCAATATGTGATATAAAAGAAGTTGTTAAAGGAAGCATAATAAAGGGATATTGAATAGGTTTTGATAAATGTTATACTTAGTTTGGTATTGTAGTCTGCAAATAATAAATCAACAATGTAATTAATTGTAAGCTCTGATGACCGCAGAGTGGGCAGGAGGCAGCGGTTAGCATGAGCCCACGACTACGTGACATTGATTAGAGCTACACAGTATTGGTAATTTAGTGTGTGTGCATGCAGCGATTATAAGTGGTGAAAAGAGTTAGTGGCACATGAAGCAACAAAGTTCTGTGTAGTCTGCGATGATGTGTGGTCCAAGCAGGACGCACTGGTAGCAAAGTCTTTAAAATCAAGTTTTCTCATATATATTGGTTGTCAATTCACAGAAGTAAGTTGAAGTATATCTCAAATAACTATTATATATTTTCTTCTAAATAAATCATCTCATTCAAGACGGTCACGTGGCGATGATTTCTGGTGCACTGAGTTAGTAGTACCTTTGGTGCTGAGCTTGCACGTACCCTGAAATGATGCGTGGTTGGGGGAGGCACAGTAATTGATGTAATGTCTTTTTTTGATTCAATTCTGCATGAATTCAATTTAAAAGTGATAGTATGCCTCATTGCTGATATAAAATTGTTCACTCTTCTTTGCGATGATTTATGGTGCACTGAGTTAGTAGTATCTTTAGCGCTGAGCTTGTACGTACCCCGCGATAATGAGTGGTAAAGGGGGAGCCGCATTCTGACCAATGTCTTTTCTCTATTGAATTCTGCTAGAATACGGCCATGTAGCGAAGAATTATGGCACACTGAGTTAGTAGTACCTTTGGGTCTGAGCGTGTACGTAACCTGCGATGATGTGTAGTCTGGGTAGGCCACACTGGGAGCAATGTTTTTGCCTAATGAATTCTGCTTTAACAAGGCCACGTTGAGATGTCTTGTGGTGCAGTGAGTTAGTGGTACCTGAAGAACTCAGCGTGTGCTCATCCTGCGATGATTCGTGGTTCGGGCTGGTTGCACAGGTACAATGTCTCTTGGCTATTGGAGTGCGTCATGTGCAATCGTCATTCCACCTGAATCGTGAGCCCTCACAATGTAGATCGAAGGGAGTTGTCAGCACAGATATCTACAAATGATTTTTCAGACTTATGTAAAAAAAATCTGAACACATACAGTAGAATTGTCTCTACATTACATAAATCAAGGCTGAATTTCCTACTGTTCGTAGTGTAGATGGAAAGTTGAATTCAAGTTGTGAACCCTGCTGTCGGCAGAGTACATTTTGGCAGTAGTCCACAGAAACATTGACAAATGCTTTTTTGATACATACATTAACAAAATCTGAGGACACAGTAGAATTGTCTCTGTCTTCAATAAATCGAGAATGAATTCAATGTTGATTGTAGTGCTTCACCACTTCTGGTATCAAGTGATGAACTCTGTTGATCCCAGTGTACACTTGTAGGTAGTAGTTAGTACAGACATAGATGAACATTTTGTGTGGCATCCATTATTAAAATTGACTCTTTCTTTCATAAATCAAGGCTAACTTGCATGCTGTCCATAATTGTCTTTGTATTAAATCAATGAAGGCTGAATTTCCTACTGTTCAAACTTTATCAAAATCTGAGAACATAGTGCAATTGTCTCTGTTTTAAATAAATCAAGACTGAATTCAATGTGTTCTGTAGTGCTGATGTGCAACTGGTAGCAAGTTGTCAACTCTACTGACCGCAGAATAGATTGAAGGCAGTTCTCAGCATAGGTACCGAAGACAAATTTAGATCCAAAGTTGAATTCAAGTTGTGAACCCTGCTGTCCCCAGTGTCAATGGAAACTACTAGTTAATACAGACATAAGGCTGCGGTGGTGTGGCGCTGAGTTTGCAATGGCCTGTATGGAGGAAGCACGCGGTCTTGTCGGCAGCCACGTGGCAGGTTGCCGACCTTCGCTACGGCGAAGTCTCTTCTCTTTGCAGAAGTGAACCACGCCCAAGACGTAGACTAATTATTTATAGTCTTATGTTGACGTTGTTTACGTTGGACTGGCCCACTCCGCTTCTGTTTCAAAGGAGGGGGGTGAACACAGGTACATGACCGTAATATTCCCCAGTGTCTGAGATAATATGGTTGCGTTCAATATTCAGTACACTACACGTATCAATGGTATATCTATACACTGAAAAGTGTTTGATTTCTATAGTGCATTATGTATAGTATTTTACCGGTAGTCTTAGCGCTGTGCACAATATTTTTGATGTTCGAGTTCTTTCCCTTATACATACTTGGTTGCCATATCTCTGTAGATTGAGCTAGTGTATTATTTTGTAAAGGTCCATAGTACTGTTTTGCGCTGCCTCTGGGGTAGTAAGGGGGAGGGGTCCGTGGGGATGGATGTGGTGATCGTGGCGCTGGGTATTTTGATTTTGTTGGGTGTGGGAAGTGTATAATTTGAAACTCTATCACATATTGCTCTTTAAACATGGGTGTGAGTTGAATGTAATTCACGCAGTTCATATTCGACGTTCTTACAGTACTTAAATGTTGATGTTAATTTTTTTGTGGTAAGTGGAACTATTGCCTGATTTTTTAGGTAGCATTGCAGATTTGGTTTCTAGTTGAAAATAGGGGAAAGTGGTCAAAATTATAAGTAGGAATTGTCATTTAAAAAACCTTTGAAATTCACTGAAAAAAACATAGATTTCAGGCAGTCATATATATATATATATATATATATATATATATATATATATATATATATATATATATATATATATATATATATATATATATATATATATATAGTCACTGAAAAAACCCTAGTTTTCAGGAATGTTATAGTTAGATGGACATTTCACTCTTACAAAACCATAGAAATTCCATTGTTATAGTTAGTTCAGCTAACCATAACTCGCGCACCCGCAATGCACTGCTCATGACGTCACATATTACATCATTCATGACATGGTCAGGGACATCACTGATGACATCACTGATGGCATCTCAAATGATATCATTGATGACATCACTGATGACATCATCCAGTGACTGTGTTTCTGTAAAGTGTAAATATGTTTTATATATATATTCCAAGGTGTATTGAAGAATGAGGGGGTGTATAAGTGTCTGGATGGAAGATTTAGTAGGTGCTTGATGACTGTATAAGTGAGTGATTAAATGTGTCTTAATGAATGCATGAGTTTCTGACTAAACTGTGTGAATGTTTGTATCAATCTGTCTGTTGTTGTGCAAGCTGCTGCATGGGTTGGTCAGTAGCTACATGAGTGCCTATATAGGCTATTGATTGGTTTTCTGAGTATTTTTTGGGAGATTGAATGTGTGTGTGGGTGGGTGGGAGGTGTGTGACTCTGTGCATAGATGTGTGAGTGGTTGATTACCTGGGTGTATGGGTTCAAGAGTGCATGTGGCAACAGCGAAATAGGTCCGTGGATATGTGTATGGGTGTGTTGGTGAGTGACTGAATGTCTCAGTGGCACATGTCCAAGTAACTACATTTGTAAAAGGCAGTGTATGTGAGAGTTGAAGTATTTAAATGGCTCTACATGATAGTTAGTGATTGTGAGACTGGCTATATGTATGAGTGTGTACTTGTATCACTGATTATATAAGAGAGTAAGTATGCTTTAGTATCTGTATGAATAAGGGAGGTGGTGTGTCTATAATTGTACAGTGGAGTAAATGGGAGTGTGATTGATTCTTAGCATGACTGACTAGGTTTGTGAGTAACTTCTTGGATGATTGGCGGTGTGTGAGTGTCTATATAGGTGTATGAGAATTAATCCCCCAACTTAAAACGCACCACAGGGTGCATTTGCACTGAGGTGCAGGGAAGGGGGTGGGGCCTGATGTGACCCTGAGGGTCACTGAGGGCCAGCTAGCCCACCAGCTACCTCCAGTAAGCGCCACAAAGCCGTGTTGCAGAGTGGTATATAAAGGGGCGTGACCTTGGACCACCACTCTGCAATGCAGCTCCCTGCCGCCTACTGGAGGTACCTGGTGGGCTAGTTGACCCCCAAAAACCATTAGGATCGAAGGGGACTTAATCCTCCAACTTAAAATGCACCACAGTGTGCATTTGCACACTTGTCAAATCAGGCCACGCCCCCTCCCTGCACCACTGTGCAAATGCTCCCCCTGGTGCATTGTGAATTGGGGGATTTATTCCCCTTGAGTCTTGAGGGTCCCTGGGGGCCAACTAGCCCACTAGGTATCTCTAGTAAGCGCCACAGAGCTGCGTTGCAGGAGGTATAAAAAGGGGCGTGGCCTCTGAACACCTCTCTGCAATGCAGCCCTGTGGCACATACTGGAGGTACCTGGTGTGCTAGTTGGCCCCCAGGGACCCTCAGTATTCAAAGGTACTTAATCCTCCAACTTAGAACGCGCCACACAGGAGCCTGCACTTCATTTTTAAAAATGTTTTGTCCAGATTTGCACCTTCAGCGTGAATTTGGCCGATTTAAAAAAAAAGAAATGCTTTTTTTTGGCCTGGGGGACCTTGTGAGCCCCCTGAGCAGGTCTAGGGGGTAAGGGTATTTTTTTCCCTGCCCCCTTTTCTTGTTTTTCATGCTTATTTCTCTGTTTCCTTGTGACTCGGTTCTATCGAGTCACAAGATAGCTGCCAACACTTCCTGGTTTGGAGTTTCGACAGCCAATAAGAATAAAGCTCTTAGTCGGGAGGGGTCCCAACTCCACTGAGGCCAAAGAAATCAAAACTTTTATTTTTGAATTTCTCAGCAACTACTGAACGGATTTACACCATTTAAAAAAAGGTCGCTTTCTGAACCAAGCACTACCTTTTTGCCAAATTTGGGGTTATTCAGTTTGGCAGTTTCGGCTGTAGCCTGTGTCAAAATTTTCCACAGAAATTAACATGGGGAAAACGCATTTTGGGAGCCCACTTTTTTCTCAGCCCCTGCTTGACGAATCACCCCCAAACTTTCAGGATAGGAGGATATGACCGAAACAAGAAGAACGGTGACACAGGACCTCATCAGCAGCAGACTGGAAAGGGGCGACCATTCGGTCCCCCGAACGTATGGTTGGGTGCCTCGATCCTCCCGGGAAACCATTTTGGGGCGGGGGGCGTGTCTCGGCTGGCATGCCCGAAGCGGCGTAGCAGGGGCGCGCCTTTTCCCGCACAAGAGGGGTTCTCCTAGACACCTACACAGAAGACCACGCCCAGTAGGCATACCGGAGGAGGATACACGCCCTCCCGCAGAAGAATAAATAGAGCGGGAATCCGAAGAACCGTACTCTTGTTCCTGTGCTCTGAAGGCTGCACCCACTCGTTGCACGTGAGTCCTCGACGGAACAAGCAGCAATTTTGAGAACTTGTAATTCTTGTGTTTCTCTTTCAGTCCAGGACCTCGTTGATCGTCTAGGAGCGGATAATCGAAACCATGGCTGGCAAGAAAGCAGGAAAGGGTTCCGAGACGGATAAAGTGCTACGCATGTTGGTGAACCGGATGGCTGGCATGGAGAGGAAACTCGGTCAAGTCCCATCGATCGGTCGAGGTTTGGCGGAGGTCAAACAACAACTGGCTGCACTGAGCAATCCTGGTAACCCTAAGAAGGTAATAGGCCCGGCCTTGCCGGGAATCGTCCCCGAGGGTAGAGGGAAGCGGGTCAAGAGGAGGGCGGTTTCAGGGGAGGTTCCGGTCCCAGACGTTCCGGTCCCAGAGGTACCCCCGGCCACCCCTGTCACACCGGCAGACAACCCGGTACCAATCCCAGACGCGGGTCAACCGATCCCGGTAGTAATTACCCCCACTAACGATGAAGATATGCCTCCCGAATTGGCCTCCCAGTTGGCCGCATGGCTCAATAAAAAGGCAGGGGGTGCCAAGGCGCCCGGAGACACGGCCGAAGAGGCCAAGCTACTAATCCAGCAATTGCGGCAGTCGCGAGATGCCGCAAAGGCGAATCTTCCTCTTGTTTCCCCACAGGTGACACCGGTAGGACCGGCAGTTGGTCTCGAGAAAACGGCGGGAACAACGACCGAACCGGGTAAGCTCGCTTTGCCAGTGGCGGAGGAGGGCTCATAACCCTTAAGGCGGGAGAGGGTGGCACAGCACATCCCTATGGCCACAAAAGAGTTAATATGGGGAGACAAGTATGTCAATATGTTTTCATTATTAACTGACCATCGCGAGATGGAATATGCTAAAACCCAGAAAGATTTGTGGCACCCGAGCGTGTGGCGTGCCAAGATGGCGGAATTCAGGGTGGATGAAACGATAATGAATTAGGCGAAGGCCTTTGCAATCTTTACTGCAGTTATGGGGGAACGTAAACCCGAGGTGTTAACTGAACTGTCTTGCTATCAAACTCGTATTATGGATTTTTATGCAATGTATGAGGGAGAGGAATGGAAAGGTTATGACATGAAATTCCGAAAAGCGAAAGAATATGATGCCTCTCTGACATGCGACTGCCTCGACTCTGTCTCATGGCATAAGCAGCTCCTGCCGGGGGCGGCAGGTACATCCTCGCCGGGCGGGAGTGGGTCTGGGGCCTTCCGCCAAAAGCCCGTGGTGCCCTTTCGAGCAGGCGCGGGTATTGATCACCAACAGAAAACCGGCAGGAATGGCGGCAAGCGGGGGGTCTGTTGGGGCTTCAATCGAGGCAACTGTAACAGACCGCAAGGAACATGTAGGTTCAAGCATGTGTGTGCGGGCTGTGGGAACTCCTCACACCCAGAGAGTTCATGTAGATCGAAAAATAACGGGGCGGGAGGAAAGGAAGGGTCCAAGCAGGAGTAAGGTAGAAAGTTGTGACCAATTGCCTACACCCGTTGATCTCATGGCTATGACTCCTTGGTTAAACAAATACCCTGATCATGTCTCTGCTGGGGTGTTGAGGAAGGGATTCTTGCATGGCTTCCACATCCCGGCGGGGGATTTTCGGGGGGACTCCTTCTGTAAAAAACAGTTATCAGTGCAACACAACCCAAGCGTGGCAGAGAAGAAGATAGCAAAAGAAGTCAGTTTGGGGCGAGTGGCAGGGCCTTTCCATCGCCCGCCGGTTGCAGAATTCATCTGTTCCCCGTTAGGGGTTGTCCCGAAGAAAGACCCGGGGGACTTTAGACTTGTTCATAACCTGTCTGCTCCAAGGGATTCCTCGGTGAACGAGGCCATTGACCCAGAAGTCTGTTCAGTACGGTACGCATCGTTCGATGAGGCCGTGGCCATGTTGAATCGCCTGGGCCCCGGGGCGCTGATGGCGAAATCAGATATTGAATCGGCGTTCCGGTTGCTCCCGGTACACCCACAGGATCAGCGCTTGCTATGTTTTGCATTTCAAGGAAGTTATTACATGGATAAATGCATGCCTATGGGTTGTTCCATTTCTTGTGCCTATTTTGAAATGTTCAGTTGTTTTTTAGAGTGGGCATTCACCGAGGCCACAGGGCATAGGCATGTTATGCACTATCTCGATGACTTCCTGTTCTTGGGGGCAGCCGGCGATACGAGATGTGCGCAGGCACTGCACGACTTCTGCATACTCATGGGGGAGTTTGGAGTCCCACTGGCACCAGGTAAGACGGTTGGACCATCTACTTCACTGGAGTTTATGGGAATTGAGCTCGATTCTGTGGAGGGATGTTTCCGTTTACCGATGGAAAAGGTGGCCAAGTTTAGGGCTTCCTTGATGCAATGCCTGGGTAAAGAGAAAGTGACCCTGCACCAGTTACAGCAAACAGTGGGTCAGCTTAACTTTGCTTTGAGGGTAATACCAATGGCCTGCCCCTTCTCACGCTCTATTGTACAAGCTATGGTCGGTCTCAAAGAGGGGCACCACCGTACGAGACTGTCGGCAGAGGTTCGCCAGGATATGCGCATTTGGTTGGCATTTCTGGCGGACTTCAACGGTCGAGTCATGTGGAACAAGCCGCCAGTGTCGTCAGATGAACTAGGTCTGTGGACTGACTCAGCGGGGAGCGTGGGATTTGGCGCCATCTTAGGTAATCGATGGTCGGCGCAATCATGGCCGGCCTGGTGGCACTCCAGCGGTCTCACAGGTAACATTGGGTTCTTGGAGTTATTCCCCATTTGGGTTGCTCTGATGGCATGGCCGGACAACTTCAGGGACCGCCCAGTGGTGTTTTGGTCTGATAATATGACTGTGGTCGAATGCATTAACCAACAGGCAGCACGCTGCAAATGGATCTTGAGATTGTTGAAGGAAGTTGTGCTGCTTTGCATGAGACTGAATGTACAGTTTAGGGTGAAACATGTGCCAGGCGTACTGAATCATGCAGCTGATGCACTCTCTCGTTCACATAGGCAGGCGTTCAGGGGTTATCTGCCTACAGCGGACCTAGTGGCGGCACCATTCCCCGAAGCACTATGGCTAATCGGTGCCCCGGACTACAAGACCTCGTGGCAGCAAGCTTAGCCCCCAGGACAAGGAAGGCATACGAAGGAGCGTTTCGTTCCTATTGCACATTTTTGGGTCCAACAGGGAGTCAGAGCTGGGGTCAGGAGGAATCCTTCCTGGGGTTCCTGGTAGCGCTGCACAGAGGAGGCCGATCAGCGGCAACGGCCAGTAGGCATAGGGCGGCCATTTCATTCATGGCGCAGGTGCATGGCATCAGAGACCCTACGGATTCCTTTTTGGTTAAGAAGGCCCTTCGCGGCTGGCAGCGCCTCGAGGGTCGCAAGCAAGATGTGAAATGCCCTATTGGCTTACACAGGTTGGCTTTGCTTGGAGCAAAACTAGACGAGACATGCACCTCCCATTTCGAAGCAGTTCTGTTCCGGGCGGCTTTCGCATTAGCATTCCATGGGGCTATGCGGGTGAGCGAACTGGTCACAAGGAATAAGAAGGACGTTGGGGGAGGCTTATGCAGGGATCACGTCCAAATTAGGGGTGATTTGATGGTGGTCTCGATAGCCAGGTCCAAGACTGACCAGGGGGCTTTTGGGAATAGTGTTGTCGTGCAGCGCGTGGGAGGGTCCCCCACGTGCCCAATAAAGTGTATAGAGGAATACTTGGCACTAAGGGTGGCTACATGGGGGGGGAGTTTGCTGAGGCACAAGGATGGCACCCCACTGACGAGGTTTCAGTTCCAGAGGGTGCTAGCACTGACAATCGCTGCTGCGGGCATGGACCCGTGCGATTTTGGGACCCACTCCTTTAGGATAGGGGCTGCTACTGAGGCTACAGCCAGGGGTCAGAGTGCGGAGGAAGTGAAACAGTTGGGACGATGGTCCTCGAATTGTTTCAAAAGGTATGTGCGATTGCACATGTTGTAATGATCCATTGACATGCACTCACGCTTCTTGTCTTTTGTTTGGATTACAGTTTCGCGAGCCTGTCACACGGGGCGGAATTTGCAGTCGACCCAGCACCAGGAGACCAGCGGTCAAGGATCACCGACTGGAGAGAGAGTGGTATGGGTCGTGGGCCACTCATATTTGAGGCGCGCCGGGGACGTATTCAAAGCAGGTGACTCGACTCGCACAGCTGGGGAATACGGGTACAGAGTGGCCTTCCATGGGAAGGGCGGGCTCTGTTTTGACCAATTTGAATCATTTTTTGAGGGTCTCCTAGGGCGGAAAAGGTCACCGCCATCTGTAGTCATAGTACACCTGGGGGGCAATGACTTGGTGACACGGGGTAGACGAGTGTTGTTCGAACAAATTTTGTCTGCTGTTAGCTGGTTGGCTAAAAGAATCCCGGGGTGCACGATTGCCTGGTCCCACATGATTCCCAGGAAGGTATGGCGGGGGGGCCTTTCGGTGTCAGCATTGAACCATTCGGTGAAAAGGGTTAACAATAAAATTGGTAAATTGTTTTGCTCTTCGCAGTTGCATAGCATTCCTCACAGGTGTATTCGGGGTGATCTCATGTATCTGAATGATGGGGTTCACCTGTCCAGGGAGGGGAATGACTTACTCATAGGAGACTTCATAGCATGGCTAAGGGGTTTGAGGAAGCATGACCTTTAGGAGGAGTTGGGGGGGCCGGATAGTCGGTCAACTATCAGGCCTGTGATGGTAAGGTCATGATCGGTGACCAGTAATTTCAAGGTCCCTAGAGGGGGGCGCCACCCACAACGGATAAGAGCGCCCGAGGGGAGGCGGCCATTGGCCCCTCCCACGGGGAGGCGGCACCCACTAAGGATGGGTCGCCTAGGGTGAGACGGCCATAGGCCCCTCCCGGGGGGGGAGGCGGCTAGATGCCCCTCCTACTAATTTCCCGGGGGCCGGATATCCGCGACGGCGGATAGAGAGTGTGGGGATGGGGGGAGTCCAAGCTGTCCTTCCTACAGATACCTCACACGGGACCTCGGACGACCTTTAAGATGGCGTCGAGTGGAAAGGGGGCCCCCACCACGACAAGGGAAGTTACAGTTGGCAACGAGGGTACGGTCCTCTGCGCATGCGCCACTCACACGGTGAGGGCGAGAGTTTTTGGTAGTAGGGATCTGACACCGGTTAAGACCTTGCCGTTAGCCCTTAATGCTAGGATGTACAATTTTAATTTAGAATGTTTGCATTTGCAGGATGTTAGACTCGGCTAGGAAACCTTTGTATTAGAGATCTGTTAAGGTTAGCCAAAGATCATGTCTGCATCGAAATGCAATAAATGTAAAATTGTACATAATTATGAAACTTTTTATTTAATGTTTTAAATTTTGTTTCATATTTTAATAAATACGGCCGGGAGGGTGACTCCCTCCCGCCTTCCAAAAGTTCAAACTTGTGTCCGACTTCTCCCATCCTTGGGGATTGTGTTGAGAGGGGGTGGCGGGCATCCCGGCCATATGGAAAGGGGCGACCATTCGGTCCCCCCGAACGTATGGTTGGGTGCCTCGATCCTCCCGGGAAACCATTTTGGGGCGGGGGGCGTGTCTCGGCTGGTATGCCCGAAGCGGCATAGCCGCGGCGCGCCTTTTCCCACCCAAGAGGGGTTGTCCTAGACACCTACACTGAAGACCACGCCCAGTAGGCGTACCGGAGGAGGGTACACGCCCTCCCGCAGAAGAATAAATAGAGCGGGAATCCGAAGAAGCGTCCTCTTGTTCCTGTGCTCTGAAGGCTTCACCCACTCGTTGCACGTGAGCCCTCGACAGAACAAGCAGCAATTTTGACCCACCCACCAGCCCCTTATGGCAATGTTTGTTTAAATAAAGTTTGCTGAGTAGGCCTTTTTTCCTTTGTAGAACAGTAAAGGAATGTTTTGATAAGGATGTGACTTCTGCCTGTAGGATAATGTTTTCTTGGTAGGAGTAAGCAGTCGATGAAGCATCAAGGAAATGTCAGAATTTTTCCTTTAGTAGGTAAACAACTGTCGTATTTATTTTGGTCGGGCGGTAAGGTCATGATCGGTGAGCAGTAATTTCAAGGTCCCTAGAGGGGGGCGCCACCCACAACCGATGGGAGCGCCCGAGGGGAGGCGGCCATTGGCCCCTCCCACAGGGAGGCGGCACCCACTAAGGATGGGTCGCCTAGGAGGAGACGGCCATAGGCCCCTCCCAGGAGGGGAGGCGGCTAAATGCCCCTCCTACTAATTTCCCGGGGGCCGGATATCCGCGACGGCGGATAGAGAGTGTGGGGATGGGGGGGAGTCCAAGCTGTCCTTCCTACAGATACCTCACACGGGAACTCGGACGACCTTTAAGATGGCGTTGAGTGGAAAGGGGGCCCCCACCACGACAAGGGAAGTTACAGTTGGCAACGAGGGTACAGTCCGAGAGTTTTTGGTAGTAGGGATCTGACACCGGTTAAGACCTTGCCGTTGGCCCTTAATGCTAGGATGTACAATTTTAATTTAGAATGTTTGCATTTGCAGGATGTTAGACTCGGCTAGGAAACCTTTGTATTAAAGATCTGTTAAGGTTAGCCAAAGATCATGTCTGCATCGAAATGTAATAAATGTAAAATTGTACATAATTATGAAACTTTTTATTTAATGTTTTAAATTGTGTTTCATATTTTAATAAATACGGCCGGGAGGGTGACTCCCTCCCGCCTTTCAAAAGTTCAAACTTGTGTCCGACTTCTCCCATCCTTGGGGATTGTGTTGAGAGGGGGTGGCGGGCATCCCGGCCATATGGACTACGGCAACGCACTCTAGGCAGGAATCCCAGCCAAACACCTACAACGACTGCAACGCATCCAAAATGCCTCCGCCCGACTGATTGCCAACATCCCCGCCGCAGCAACATCACCCCCAACCTGAGAAACCTACACCAGCTCCCCGTCCAGAAGAGGATAACCCTCAAACAGCAGACTCAGCTTCCACACCCCCACTGGCCAGCTCTGCTCCGCCAGCCTCGCCCTCGCCGCTGTCCCCCGCATCCAAAGAACAACCTCTGGCGGCAGATCCTTCTCCTACCTTGCTGCCTAGACCTGGAACACCCTTCCTACCCACATACGGCAGACCCAAGACCTACTCATCCTCAGAACACTCCTCAAGAACTGGCTTTTCGAAGCTGTAGGAGCGCTCCCCACCTCCCTTCATCGCCTTGGGACCCTCACGGGTAAGTAGCGTGCTCTACAAGTACTTCGCTTGATTGATAATAGCTCCCAAAATACCAAAACTAAAATACTAAAAGATATACTCCCTAAAGTCTCTGAACATATCACAGGCCAACTACAAGCAATACCCACCTTAAAATGCTCAGTTGCATGAACTAAAAAAGCCACCAGTGATGCCCTCCTTTCTTTAGAAGATATCCACATACCTGAACACTTAACAACCACAAATAATCAGGAGCCCTCTTCTTACATGATAACCTTGCAGCAGTTCACCTACTAACACTAAGCCATTGTCAAACATGGATGATGGATGGGACCTTCAAATGTGCTCCAAATACCTCACTCAGATATACACCATGCATGGTGAATATCAAACCACAAATATACCATTCAGATATGCCCTACTATCTAATAAACTTAGTAGCATCTACTATGACCTGTTAAACTACATTATAATAAAATAAAAACTACTGCCCACAAAAATAATATTAGAATTCATAAGTCAAACCGTTTTACAACTTTATCTGCACACAGCTATACAAAGCTGATACAGACATTCAATACAAGTATATGGAAATATCTTCAACAATCTCCATGAAGTGTAGAATATGCTTCAAATTTAGCCATTTGCCAATGAACATGATTGCACTAACCTATGTCCCTGTCACCAAGGTACTTAAGCACCACAATTTACTTACAGAAACTCCATTCTATCAACAAAATGAACACAGACTAAGCCCTCTAATGGATTATTTTGAAGACACTTTGGAAACTTCATCACTCTCCTCCAAAATCAAAATATGAGGGTGACAGCACCATGGCAAGGGAAGCCAAAATAAACATTGCAGTGGAAGGATGTTACAATGCCTTGCAATCCACATTAGGCAAAACCCAACCTATACTCTATAAAACTATAGAAGCTGCACAAAAACAACAACGCTACCAACAATTACGAATGGAACAATCAGCAACCCAAATTAAGCCAAAGATTAGGAAACACACCACTACAATGTATGGCATGCAGCAATGTAAAGTAAATCTCTTTATACAACAACCAATGAGTACACTTCTTGGAATCAGCCAAAACTCTATTATAAAATTAATATTAACCCACAAAAGAACCAAATAATGAAAAACATAATTCAAACAAGCAGAACGACATAGGGCCCATTGAAATGTTAGTGGTGAAGCCCCCAACTACCATATTTGGATGACAGCGGTCGGAATGAAACCAACAGCGGATTCCTAGAGCCAGTCGGAGAATCAGAAGCCAGCATAAACCCCTAATGAATGCAGAGCTAGGCTCTGCTCCTCTCCGCTCTCAGGATTATGATGGCTCTTTCTGACAGCCATTTCATGTCAGTCTTTCAAACTGTGTCTCTGGGGGTCCCTAGTAGCGTCTCCTTCCCCAGTCCCTCTGCAATGTGCCCTGAGTAGCACCCATGGTGCCCCCCTAAAGAGCCCTGCACTGTGTGGCAGGCACTGCATAGCACATAGCATGATGCCTGCCACTTGGTGCAGGCATGTTTACAAACATCCATTTGTCAAAGGAAGCTTGTGCTGCAGGCCGTTTCCCCCTGCCGCTCAAGCTTCCAATGACGAATGGATGCTTGCTACTTCCCTATGAGTGGTTTCATTGTAATCCTGGGGTCGGAACCGCAGACATAAGGTCGGGTGGTTCCTTTCCACAATGGTGTGGCGTGGACGTGAGTCCACCCGACATGGTAAATAGGCCCATTTATTAAAAATAAATTATATACATATTATTTTTACATCACCCAAAAAACAAATAAAATGAAAATTTCAACTAAGCTGAATTAATAAAAATATCACATATATATTACTGATATAAAAATATGAACCTCATCAACCACAAACTTCAAACAGCACATAAAAGATAATATAAAGAATAACTAGAACGCATAAAATATACTTTAACAAACATCAATCACTGCAGGTGCAGATCTGCCTCAAAATCCATATAAATAAAAAGCATAAACCTGGATAAAGAGACTCCAGAAAAATCAAAAATATACAAAAATAAACTCATCTAATAGAGATCTACTGAAGCAGTCAAAAGTGTTCATGAACTATAAAAAAACTGAAAAATATTATAAAAAAGAAAAGTTCCTTGAAAACTCAAAAAAGAAAGGAAGTCAAAGTAAAAAACGAATTTACTAGAAACCAAATTTAATTTCCTTGAAAAAATCTACTAACTGTACAAATAAGACATTGTCAATCAAAAATCTGCAATGCTGACTCGCAAAACACAGCAAATATATCATTTTTTTTTTTTTTTTAACATTTTAAAGCTTTATTCGACATTTGTCATAAAAGCATTCACCTAGCCCTAATACAATAAATACTTCATGTAAAAATACTTCTAAAAATACATATTAAACATTAAATGTCGAATGATACATGAAAAAAATACATCAAATTACATCAAATTATCACAGTTCATAAAAAGTAGATTTTCTATAAGATAAAATACAATAATCCATATGGCAAAGTGCAAAATTGAGAATATACATAATTTCATTATGATGCAATTGCCATTAGCCATCGGGTACGAATTAGCCATGACCAAGCCAGAAATTTTGCTACCCCAACCACAAGCAATGTGGAACAATCTGTTTCAAGTATCCTGAGGGCTTCAGATTGGCTTCGGGTTCCCAAGTTTGAGCACACAGGTTTTAACCATTTACGTCTGGGGGACGAGTACAGTGGACAACAGAACAAAAGATGGGAAATGTGTTCAGTTTGTTCGTTACAATGGTGACAATGTTCATCCCATGCCGGGGACCAGTGCTTCTTAAACGCGTTCAACGGGAGTGTACCTATGCGAAATTGAAAATAAAGTTTTCTATCGTAAGGTTTTTCAATAATGTCCCAAAAAGGTTCGCAAGAAGGGTACATTTTTATATTTAAGAAGCGAGATGTTAAATTTGAGCTTGTACTGTCACTAAACATTGTAAGATATACCATTTCCCAATATAGGTCTTTTAACTTTGCCTTCTTAGGGAAGCAGGTTACATCTTTGGTGTCCCATAGATAGTCCAATTTCAATTTTATAAGGAGTCCCCGGAGCTCCCTTAGCCATGGAATACTATGGAAGCGGTCGAATTTAATGACGTCCGTCAATGCCGCTGCATAGTGGCTTAGTTCTGGGGTCACCATAATCCGTCTCCAATATAGAAGGGGGCGTAGCCTCGCTATGTCCTCTATGCATTTTCTTCCCAGATCCAATTTTAGCGGGATTGTCGGTGTACTTTGGGGGACCATCACAATCCCTCGCAAAAACCTGTTTTCAGCTCGTCCCAGTTCTCTCAAATTTGAAAACCCCCATAGTTCAGAGCCATATAAACATGCCCCTAGGACTTTCATAGAATAAATTTCCAACACACAGTTTACTGGCTTTGTCAGCGAGGTGCGGTGTTTTAGGGTAATTGCGCCTGCTAGCTGCCTAAACTTTAATAAGGTTGTGGTTATATGTTGTTTCCAGCTCATATTTTCTTGTAGGGTGATGCCTAGGTAAGAAAAAGAGTCCACTCTTTCTAAGGGTGTACCTTTGTATTTTATTACACCTTTGAAGGTGGACTGCTGGTTGAGGCACATGAATTTTGTTTTGGTGGTGTTCAATTCAAGACCCCTCCCATCACAAAATACACCAAAGGCATCAACCACTTTTTGGGGCCCACTAGGGGTGCGGGAAAGTAAGAGTGTATCATCCGCAAACATGAGGACTGGTACACGAGAGCCAGCAATTACTGGGGCGTCACTAGCAATCTTCTCTAAATGTTCAACGATACCATTTATATAAATAGAGAAGAGGGTTGGCGCTAGGACACACCCTTGTCTCACCCCACGTTCTACCGGAAAGGGATCAGTTACTTCTCCTTGTTTGCCCCATCTTATTCTTGCAAAATTATTTTCGTGTAGGCGAACAAGGAGTGTAAGTAATTCCTGGCTTAAGCCTACGTCCGCCAAGGTCTGCCAGAGTTTTTCCCTGGGGACCAAGTCGAAAGCGGCTTTTAGGTCCACAAAGACTGCATACAATGTCCCCTTCTTTAGAGTGACGTTTCTCCAGTAGATGGTTAAGAAGTGGAGGACTTGGTCAACGCTACTAGTTGAGGGACGAAACCCTGCTTGATAAGATGACAAAATATTTTTTTCGTCAATCCATTGCTGCAGTTTGTTTTGGACTAATCGGCCCATTAGTTTCTGTGCTGTGTCGATCAGGCTAATGGGTCTATAGTTTTTAGCCAGGGATCGATCGCCTTTCTTATATATGGGAATGATTTCAGCTCCCTTCCATGAAGCAGGCACTTTCCCTCCCATAGCCACCGCATTGGCCAGCATTGCAAAATAGCTACACCAGGACTTCCGGTCCGATAGGAAAATATCAGCCGGAATTCCATCCATGCCTGGAGCTTTACCCCCTGCTACACAATCCAGTACAATACTCACATCCCTTTCAACAAATATAGGTGATTTGTAGTAAACTTGTGGAGGAGGACAATCATTGTTAAACATGGGATTACGAGCATACTGTGGTTGGAAGTATTCTATCCAATTGCTTTTCGGGACATAATTCGTAGGCTGGAGTGCTATGCCACCCTTTGCCCATTTTACTGTGGCCCAGAAGTGCTTTGAGTCCTTGGAGGCACACGCCTCCTTGAGTTCTCGCTAACAGTCCTCATCCCAACGCTTCTTTGCTAATTTTTTAGCCTGTCTATACTGGTTTCTCGCCAGCCTTACTGTTTCTGCACTTCCTAATCTTAGTTCCATGCTAAGATTATCTCGTGCTACCCTACAGCTCTTGTCATACCACCCTCTAGTCTCTTGGACCTTTTTCTTTTTGTTTGAGGCTACTGTTTTGACAAAAAAACTTTGAATTTTGGAAAACAGTTTCTCATGAGCAGCCATCATGTAGTCTGTGAAGTCAGTCATCCCATAACGGGACTTAATCTTAGAGACTTCGTCCACCACTATTTCCTTTAAAGTTTCTAATTTGGCAATGTCTTTTAGGAGCATACTCCACTTCAAGTGGCGAAGGTTATTTGAGCTTACAAGGTCTTGCGTAACCATATGATCCCCTCTTGGATGATCGGGCATTTCATGGTAGGGATGGAGTGTCAGGCACAAAGGATTATGGTCACTTTCTATTTTGTCCTTCACTTCCATATCTACCAATTTATCCCAGGCCCTTACATCCAGAAGTATATAATCTATTCTGCTGGCCGATCGGCCATTATCAAAAGTATTTTTCCCTATTGAATCCGACGGTGCCCGACCATTTACTGCTCTAAGCCCTCTAGAGAGACAAAAACTTTTCAATTGGATTGCTACTGTGCTCCATTTTCTAATTACTGGGGTATCTAATTGAGGAATTCTCCACTTGGTATCCTCATCTTCGGCCAGGATCCTATCCTCCTCGCCCAAGGGTTCGAAGGTGGTTTTAAAATCCCCGCCTATTATTATATGAGGTGGCACTGGTAGCATTTCAATATAATACTCAAGGGTTGTTAAGGTCTCTGATGGTTTGCCCCTAGCAACTCCCCTGGAATAAAGATTAAACAGGGCTAATTGTTGGCCATTTTGCCAGCTAATGTCAAGTGCTAGAATATCATTGGAGGGTATAGACCTTTGCTTAACCGAGCAATTCAAAGTTTGGCGTACCCAAATTAACAGGCCCCCAGAGGGACGACCCACTCGGTTTCTTATAGCCGGAACATAAAAGTTCAAGTACCCTTGCCGGAAAATTGGTGTGAGCGACCAAGTTTCTTGCAACATGATAATATCGTAGTGGTCGATAAAGTCGACCCAGTCTGGGATATTTAGCTTGTTTGTAATTCCAGCTATATTCCAAGAGATAATAGATAATGGCGATGTGGTCTTTTGGTGGCGTATCTGATCAATATCAGGGGTATTTATTGTTTCTACAAGATCTATGCCTCGGGCTACGGCTCCACTCAATGTTGGTAACTTCTCAATTACCTCTAATGCTCTTTTTTGTTTTATCTGAACTCTATTTAGTTCCTCTGGGACGGGAGTAAAGGATACATTAGAGACCAGGGGCAATTTATCTAATAGAGGCTCATCTAAAGTGGGAGTCTTAACATTTCCTTGGTCCAGCTGGATTTCAAGAGGGACGGGAGAAGCACATACGAGTCAATCACACTCGTTTAGGTCAGTTAACGCAGAGTAGTGGTTATCCAAGTTTAGCCCCCACTCGCATACTGGGTTAGTCCTGGCCCTTCTATTTCCCACAACTGTCCACTTTGTTCTCAGTATGCTAGGTTTAGCTACTAGACCTCTTCTACTATAGAAGAAATCCAGTGTCAGTGGTACTATTTCTGCTGTTCTATGTTGTGGAGGGAAGATGTTCCGTAGGACATCAGGCAATACTTCAGGGCCCTTGAAATTCAAAACCACACAATCCCCTTGGAATTTCTTTGCCTTGGTGCCTATCCACTTAACCCTTCTTGCTGTAAGCAGATCATCAGATAGTTTTTCCTTGCCCCAGGGAGATATATGCATGTTGTTACTAAGCCACTGGAGAGCCTTATTTCTTAAGGAATCTGAAGACTCGATCTGTCCTGTTTTCAACGGTGGTGTGTTTGCAAGTACTAGAATCAAGGGGGAGGCTTCGACAATTAGTTCGACTGGGCCGGTTTCTGGGTTGAGAATCTCAGAGGTAGTGTTGCCTACTGCTTGTACTGGATCTAAAGTTAAAGCCGTATCAGGGGTGTCACCGTGCCTAGAGCTGACTTGTTGGATTTGCTCAGATGGAACTTGTGGGCCTGCATTCATGTTCCCCCCGAGTGTTTGCCCTGCAGCCTCTATGTGTTCAAATTTGGTTATTATTAAATTTGATATTTCCCCAACCCCTCATTAGTTTTCCTTAGGAGGGTCTCTAACTTGTTAACCTTATTAGCTAGTTGGTCTACTTTTGATATGAGGGGTTTCATTAACCCTGATAATTTGGACTCTAGTATGCCCATGAGCTTGTTTAAGAGGGTATCCTCCCCATCTGCGTTTTCGTACTCTTCCTCCCTTATCCCCTCTTCCGCCCTTTTCTTTGTTCTTCTAGGTGGAGTTACAGGTTTGTTCTTGCAAGAGCGTAGGCCACCTCTTCTAGGCGGTGCCTTGGTAATCCCTTTTTTAGCTCTTGGTGCAGGGACCGGAGTGGGAGGGGTATTGCTCTCTGGGACTAGCTCCACAATTCTATCAGATTTATTTGGCTCTTCTAAGTTAATTAGATCTACAAAAGGGTCAGGTTGCTGGGCAGTAGAAGCCGTGGATACATTTATTGTGGAGCAATCATTAGGGTCCTCAATCGGGTCGGTGATGATAATTTCATCACTGGCAGACTGAAATACCCCTGATTGGTTGATTTGGGCACAGGGTGGCGAATCCATAATTCCCAAAGAGGACCTCCGATCATTATTGATTTTTGTCACTACCTGGACCAGATAATTATCCATTGTATTAGCCGGGGTGGCAGGCGTTTTTTGCCTCGACATAATGATCAGTCAATTGTAAGCAACACTGCCCTGGCGGTAAATATAACAATAGTAGGCCGATTACACTATAATTATAAAAGTATGTCGCCTTACCACAAGTAGGTTTGAAGGATAGGGGAAAGAGGGGTGGCCCAGTCCAGTCTTTCACAGTCTAGAACGGGCTAAAACGGGCCCGCCCTTGGCCCGGGCTTCGCCCGGCGTCCCGCGAGACAGGGGTGATGTCAGCTTTATGCGCCGCCTGGCGCGTGATTGACGCGGACTGCGTCTCCAGGAATGCTGGGAGTTGTAGTTCTTGGGCTGCAACCAGCGTCGCGCTCCGCTCGGCGGCCGGACCCAATGATGGAACTAGGGTCTGGCGGCGGGAGGCGGATGGTCTTGGGCACAGGTTAGTGAGCTTTCCGCTTTCCTCTCCTCTCTGCTAGGGTTTAGATGCTCCGTTTGGCTTTGCAGCGTTTCCCCCACTCGACCGGGGTGATGTCAGCTTTATGCGCCGCCTGGCGCGTGATTGACGCGGGCTGCGTCTACAGGAATGCTGGGAGTTGTAGTTCTTGGGCTGCAACCAGCGTCGCGCTCCGCTCGGCGGCCGGACCCAATGATGGAACTAGGGTCTGGCGGCGGGAGGCGGATGGTCTTGGGCGCAGGTTAGTGAGCTTTCCGCTTTCCTCTCCTCTCTGCTAGGGTTTAGATGCTCCGTTTGGCTTTGCAGCGTTTCCCCCACTCGACCGGGGTGATGTCAGCTTTATGCGCCGCCTGGCGCGTGATTGACGCGGGCTGCGTCTCCAGGAATGCTGGGAGTTGTAGTTCTTGGGCTGCAACCAGCGTCGCGCTCCGCTCGGCGGCCGGACCCAATGATGGAACTAGGGTCTGGCGGCGGGAGGCGGATGGTCTTGGGCACAGGTTAGTGAGCTTTCCGCTTTCCTCTCCTCTCTGCTAGGGTTTAGATGCTCCGTTTGGCTTTGCAGCGTTTCCCCATATATATCACACTAAGGACCCAATTACGAATCTGGAGGTCCGAGGACCACCAGACTTGTGGTGGCTTGGTGGTGGCATTCTTGTGACTGCCACCTTATGACCCTAGTGGGCATGTCGCATTGGGACTGGAATCCGCCAGGGAACCACCATTACCTGGCAGTGGTGCGATGATCCAGAGGTATCTAAGTGCTTGGCATGATTGCCACCATCCAGCGATGCATATAACCACTTTCATCACCGCCACTGGTTTGATAGAGGTGTTTCCTTCATTAAAACAGCGGCGGTGACGAAAGAAAGGGGCCCTTGCAGGGTCCCCTTGTGCTTCACGCCATGTGGTTGCACACGGGGGAGCCCAATATGTGCCCCCCTATGTGCATTCACAGAAGTTCCAGCATGACATGAACTTTTCCTGTGCTGGAACTTCCTTTGATGTTACTATTGTGGTGCCTATTTTATAGGCACTGCCATGGGACCGGCAAAGGAAATTCCCACCAATTACTGAAAAAGTAGTTAAAGGGCAGACGATCCTCAATCGGCCTTGGCACAGCCGCTTTGACTGGGAGCCGGGGCAACTCCACCAAAGTCGTTATCGAGCCCTTAATAATCAAAAAGCACATAACATAACATAATATCACATTACATAAAAATAGATTACTAACAAACTCTAGCTAAACATAAGCCAACATGCAGGTGAATGACACTACAAAATACAGTTAAATCTAGGAAAAAACCCAAAACAACACCAGAACCAAAGTCTACAAATCCCTCATATATCACCCTTAACCTCACAACCCTAAAAAAAATTAAAGCTCTGTCTTGCATGTTCCATCAAACAGCAGCACCTTCCCGCAACCTGCTTTGAGCAAAATGCACTAAAAACTCAGGAAAAAAAACTCCCAATGGAAAACAGTGTGAATATGACGAAAACATTGTTTTAAAATGTTCATGAAGATTTAAAAATGTATAAAAAATATTAAACATGATAAACTGATATGTAAAAATATTTGAGAAAATGTAAAGTATAAATTAATTAATAGTATTACAAATATGCAATTATTTATTATGTACTAGCATGATATGTTAGAATTGTAAGTAAACATGTGGTTGAAAGAACTTCTTTGATTAAAAAAATGGAAAACAATGGAAAAATGCACAGATAAATGTACACATCTTTGAATACAATTTACAAGTTTGATTTAATACTAACATTGTATTTAAAAATATTTTTATATGTCTAAATTAAAATGTTTTGTATAGTTACAATCATATATGTTAACACATTTAAATATATACATTAAATAGAAAATGTGACAAAAATGAAAAATTACAAACTGTGTTATGCACCTTTATTACAATAAAGAAAAATAAATATAAACTTATTACTATGTATATATTTTTTGGGAAAGTCTCAGATACTAATAAAATTACATTACCTACTCTGACTGCAGGAGGGGTTGGATCTGAGATATCCTTGTGGCTGCTTAATACTGAAGCTCTAACAGAGCATCCATTCATAGCCGCACTATCTGAGGAACTCAACCGGTACTTTCAGGATAACTGGGAGTCGACCTCCTGTTGTGCGTTCAAATGGGAGGCCATGAAGGTGGTCATGAGGGAAATCATTATCAAAACATCCTATGGGGTTTGGCGTCAATTGGAGGGGGATGTGGCTGCGCACAATACTAACCTGGGTAAGCTGGAGGCCGAGAATGCCACAGCCCCCCTGAAACTGATGTAGTGGTGTGCGGCCAAGAAGGCCCTCCTGACTGACCATCGTCGGTTAGAAAAGCATGTCCACACGGCCTATTGAGAAAGGCTATACAGAGAAGGAAACAGAAAAGGGGCAATATTGGCAAGATTTGTGAGGCAAGAATCATTTGTGGTACCAATTATGCAGATTTGTGCCTACAACAGGACATTGGTGTACATACAACGTGTTACTGCAGAAGCTTTGGCGAGCCACCTGTAAGCGGTATATACAGAGCATTCTGGGTCAGGCCTGGAGGCGGTTTATACTTATCTGAACTTAATTGAACATCCCTGGCTGGAGCCTGAGGAAACCGAGGCTCTGTGTGCCCCGATCACCAAAGAGGAATTAAACCAGGCTATGAATTGTCTTAAACTGGCTAACATTTTGGAATCCAATGGCCTCCAGGTGGAGTTGTATAGGCAACTTGCCCCACTGCTGGTAGATAGTTCCTGTTAAAGGGTTTTCTACCCCCCTTTAAGAGGGAAGCACTGGTGTCCATATTACTAAAAGAGGACAAGGACCCCAACTTGCCCAGTTCCTGAAGGCCAATTTCACTGTTGACTATCGATTTAAAAATACTCAGTGGGATATTGGCAGAACGTCTCCTCCTGAGGATGTCACAGCTTATCTATTCATTTCAAGTGGGTTTCATACTGACAAGAAGTACGACTCATACCTTCCAATGGTTGGCGCATGTGTGGCATGCCCTGGTTCTGCTGGAAACTGATTGCGCCATTGCATTGTTGGATATCAAACAACTGTTTGATTCAGTGGAGTGGCCTTTTATGTGGCAGGTCATTCAGTGGCTTGCGATAGGCAAGCAGTTCTTAAGATTGGTGTGGTTGCTTTATGCAGCTCCTGCAACAGAGTCCTGGTGGGTAGGACTCAGCTCACTCTTTGTCAAGGAACCAGTCAGGTATGCCCGCTATCTCCCCTAATAATAACAACAGTCATGGGGCAACTGGCCGCATATCTAAGGACTATGCTGAATCCTTGGGAAATTATGTTGGAGGAGTCTAATAATATAGTCTCTCTATGTGCAGTGCCACACTGATCAATTTGACACACCCAGAGAGCTCTATACCTGTGGTTCTGGCTGAGTTACGGAACTTAGGTGAGTTCTCCATATTTTGCATAAACCCCAAGAAGTCCAGGGTGGTCCCTATTCCCAGATTAGCCATGATCCCACCAGGGAAATGACCGCTCATTGAATTGCCATGGGTGGGAGAGGTCAGCTGTTGCGGATTAGACGCAACTGCTCTAGAAAAGAGGACTACTTGACACATGCTGAGACGTTGTGCGAACAACTGAAAGAAAGAGGTTACCCCAAGAAAATGTTAAAACACGCCACCAAGCGTGCGTAGTTTACACCTCAAGAAGATTTGCTAACCAAGAACCCACTGGAACAACTGGTGTGCGTCTCAACTTATGGACCACTTACCAATAAATTTAAATCTGTTGTTTTAAAAAATTGCCATCTGTTATCTAATCTCGAAATTCCTTATGCTAAACCTATGTTCGCCTTGAAAAAGAACAAGAACATAGGTCAACAAATAATTCGAGCAGACTTGGGTACCTCCAAAGTCAAAAGTGACTTACGCACCATATGGAACTTAGATCCAGTGAAAGGCCACCACAAATGTGGTACCTGCATATCGTGCGTCAGCACTATCGAAGGCACAACTTTCGAACACAATACCATCAAGTGGACTCACAATGAGTTCACAAATTGTAAAAGTAAGAACATTGTTTATGTAATAGTTTGTCCTTGTGACAAACTTTACATTGGGAAAACTAACCAGCAAGTTAGTCAAAGACTGGCCCAACACCGTTCAAGAATCAAACAAAAAGTGCTGACTGCACCCATGGTCCAGCATTTTATTGATCTTGAGCACACCGAGAAAGATCTAAAATGGTCCGTTCTGTCAGGGATAAAGGTTCCCCAACGTGGAGGTAATGTGGAGACATTACTGTTAAGAAGAGAAGCGTATCTGATCCAAAATACGACTGCGTGAGTGTAGGCTTGAACGAATATGGAGAGTGCTAGAATTGGTTAAATGGGCCCGATGTAATATGACCACTGAAAAAAATGCACCCAATAACTCGAAATGCGAATTGCAAATAACTTGCACTTTTGGAATAAATCCTCGGACTACATGTCCCATAACCACTTGCGCACATGTCCCAACATAAACTTAGTCACGTGATCACCAACAAACACTCACTCGAGCGGATACCTGACTAGACGTAAGCAGCGAAACGGAAATACTGCAGGTAAACTAGATATCTATCAGAGAATATCGACAGCCGCGCGTGATAAACAATTTTTCTAAAAACTTGCATCATCCTTTACACCCCGCAGTGCACGCGGGAACCAATATACAAACAAACAAAAGAGGCGGTGACCCACTCAATAAGATGACGTCCAGATAACCCACATAAAGCCCGAAGTAAGTAAAAATGAACTACGAATATGCTTTGATGAAAACATTTGGAGCGCTTATCTGAAACCGCTCTGTTTAAACGTTACAGTACCCGGTGACCGTGGGGGGAAGAACAACATGCAAACAAAAGAGGCTGTGCCGCCTTCTAAACGATGGCATCCCGTTAAACACAAAAGCCCGAAGTAAGTAAAGGTGTTTTTTATAAAAAGTTGCAGACGTTCAACATTCAGAGCCCTCTAACTGAAACCGCTCTGTTGTAATGTTACAGCACCCGATGAGCTTCTCAACATTAAAACCTACTCTAAATTCAGCCTAAAGGACATGCGGTGGCAGAAACAAAAGTCATTTAAAATGTAAGTTATTCCGAATATTCCGGGCAATTAAACAGAAGTAGTAACACAGTGTCCCCAATGAAAAAGAGATACATCCCTTGTGTTTTACTTTGCAGATTAAAATATAAACGCCAGTCAAGAGTCTCAGACAAACACAGTAGACTTGGTTATACAGTACAAGAAGGTAACAAACAAATGCCAAACAACCCTCTTGTAAGTGACATTATATGTGAAGGTCCCACATTAAAGTATGTCCTCCCCTTGCATCAATACAGGTACCCAACTAATAAGCCCTGAAGAAAAGTCCGATAAATGAATCACGGACTTGGAAACGCATCGGCTTTGAGACATTCATAAAAATGAATGCTTTTTCCGCAAAAGGCTTGTTGAAACACTTCCCTGAGTGTAATGGCATAAAAAACATACATTAGGTTTAAAGGCTTTGCGTGACCAGGTTTATACCAAATACGAAAAAAACAATTCTCCTCAAACCTGGTATAATCATTCAGTAGGGTACAACCTTGAAGTCAGAAAAACTTGTTTGTGATAAATGTTTTGTATAAATTGTGAAAACGCACTTATTTATAATTTTTCTTTGTGTTACTGTAAATAATGTTATAGTATATGTAATTACATGTTCTGTGCACAGCAACAAACAAACCTCAGACTTTGTTTCAAAATTTCCTCAAAAAATGTGTTGAAATTTGTAACTATTTGAAAAAATAAAGTTAAAACATCCAAGGATTAATTACCTTAGGGTGCGTTTCTGCGTAAAATAAAGTACAGGCAGAACAAAACAGTGACCGGGTCCTTCTTATTTTATAGCATGTGTGGGAGAGGGGGCACTATACTTGGGTATCCGCCTGGTGAACACAGCCGCTGCCTATCTCAAACTCAACATTGGGCGGGTTGTGGAAGGGTTGCTGGGTTGATACGCTTTTGGAATGATCTGTCATTATCACTCGTGGGGCGCATCATGGTTAATAAAATGATTGTTCTGCCTCGCTGCCTGTATACACTGCAACACTCTCTCTATATCAACCTGCGATCATATTTTCATACGCTTGAGAGTCTATTGATAAACCCCTTGTGGGGGAAGAAATGCAGAAGGGTCCGGTTGACAACGCTACAGAGGATGTGGGAAAAGGGTGGACTGAAGATGCCCGCTTAGAGTTTTACTACATGGCCTCTCAGTTGCAGCATGCGGTCCACTGGTTAGACAACAAGGATAACTGGGAGAAGAACCTGCTAACGGGAACTTATGGCAACCGCTCGCTCACAGAACTGTTGATGTTCGGGGTTGGGGTTCCCGGAGAATATCCATATGTAGTATGCCACACAGCAGTAGTATGGGAGAATGAAGTTATGTGGGTGATACAGCATGCCCTGTTCGCTCCCGATATGCCCCGTGGGCACTGCGCCCATTCGCCAGTATCACCGACTCCATTTGAGTTGGCTGTTGAAAGGATGGTGGCTGCAGGACCCTGGGGGACATTTATGTGGACAGAAGGTTTGTGACTCAGGAAGAGGCACAGGATACCTTTGGCCTAGGACCAGGCAAATTCTTGCAATATGGCAAAATCTCCAGTATTGCACATAAAATTTGGCCAGGGTTCCGGGAGGAACCCCCATCACTAACACTCTTAAAGTCATGCTGTACATGGCTCAGGTTAGCCGGCTGATCTCCCACCTCTATAGAGCACTGAGGGAGGATTTACTGGGAGAGACTCTTGGAATCCAGCAAAAGTGGGATGAGCTGATGGATGAACCCCTGACAGAGAGTGATTGGAGAAAGGCACTTGAGGGTGTGCAAAGGGTTAGTGCAAGTGCACGATTTAAGCTCCTGCAATATAATCTAGTACATCCAGTATACATTTTCCCACCCACGCTACATATAATCTACCCATCTTGTAGGGATGAACAGGGGGCGTACTTCCTCCATATGGTATGGTCATGTTCGTTGCTGCTTCCTTTTTGTGAGAAAGTACTTGCATGTCTACGGGAGGTCACAGGCTGGGGTATTCAAGTGCTTGCATCCTAGGAAACCCAGAGTGTGGAAACCCCCCAAAGTAGAGAATAATATCAGAAAACTGCCTAGGACATGTAAGGAATTCCAACAAATAGATATACTTATGAAATGTCCATGTGATCATGTAACCTGACCATTTCCTTTCACACTTCAATC
Source organism: Lissotriton vulgaris (assembly GCF_964263255.1). NCBI lineage: Eukaryota > Metazoa > Chordata > Amphibia > Caudata > Salamandridae > Lissotriton > Lissotriton vulgaris. Next base: position 38,021 of record NW_028243557.1, on the reverse strand, counting down.
TAAGCCATTTTGGGGACGTTGTTAAACACTAAAGGGGTCCCCTTACCTATTACCAGTCCTCCATAATCAATTATTATTGGGTAATATTGCCTATTCGTATTTTGGAGAAGGTGTTGGACACTACTAAAGGGACCTCATTTACTATTCACACTCCATTCTAAACTATTTTGGGGACGTGTTAGACACTAAAGGGATCACATTTACCAATCTGACTCCAATCTAATCATAAAACTGTAACTATTTCCACTCTAATCAAAACCAAATACCAGAAAGTAATGGAAACAAAAAGATTTACATACAAAATGGATACTCCATAGTAAAACATAGTAACTATTTATCAATAAAAAAATAAAAGCCCTATTAATAGCAGACCATAACCAAAGACATCTAAATTTGTAACATAAACCAGTAACATTTTGATGAGTTTGTAATTGTATAAAAACATAATGTATATATAATTTTTAGTAATGTATCCAGATTTAAAGTACAAAATTAAACATATTTATAGATGTAAACAAAATTGAAAATGTAAAATATATTTACATTACATAAACACATTTGATTAACAATGGTAAAAAAGTATAAAATATATTAAACATCAAAATAATGTAATTATTTTCCCTATGACCTTTTTATACATAAAAATGAATATGAAATGTTTCATTATCAACACAAAAAGTATTGTATAGGTGAAATTTAATACCTATAATATTACAACTTAAATGTTTCATACATCCTTATCATAGTTGTTTACTGAAAATGTACATATCAAAAATTATTTACAACATTGTTTACATTTAAAATAAAACAGTTTTTGTATTACAACTTAAAAGCAAATACTAAAAATGTCAAAACAGAAAGCAAAACTAATATGATATATTTAATATTCCAAAAATATAATTATCAATGTAATGTGTTAAATAGTTAATAAAATGCAGTTTACTTGAAGTTTTAGATTAAACCTATCTCTTTAATACTTTTATTTTGAAAATTAAAAGTAATTGGTATCATAAAAGGTATATTAAATACACAGGGCCATATGTAGGTAATCTACATTTACCGATTCTAAAATACATATTTTAATGATTCGGTATTTCAGAATCAGTAAATGGAACATAATAATCAATTCGGTAAATATTACCGAATCGGTACGATTCAGTATTTAAGAATCGGTATTTACCGATTCGGTAATTCCCATTCATTCCTATGGGCCTGGAGGCCCATTGGAATGAATAGGAAGCCATTCACTATTACCGGTTCGGTAAATACCGAATCGGTAATAGGGGGCACATATTCAAGGGTGGCGGGTGTCACATTGACACCCTGTTGCACCCCTGAATCATGCATGTGTGCACATGTGGCACACATACATCCCCTAAGGGCATGTATGTCTGACACATGGCACTTTTAAAAAAGCACAACATTGCTTTTTTAAAGGTTTTCAATATTTACCACAGACTTGTAGTTGGTGGTAACTAACGAATCCTGAATGCAAGAAGGCATTCACTTGAGTGCCACCTGCATAGCTTTTTGGATTCGGTAATTAACAGTTCCTTAAAACAAGGAATCAGTATTTTACAGATTTCTTAAAGAATCGATAATTACCGAATCCTTAAACCTGCCTCCTACATCTCAAACCCTAAATAACGGTCGGTAACTGCCGAAATTTTGTATTTTCGGCCGGTACCGACCATTATTGGGCTACCTACATATGGTCCACATTTTTCTAAAATACTCAATACATTTAATTTAGTAATAGCACAATTTGTAAAAATAATTAGCCCATTACATAAATATTTACATATTATTCAAACATAAAATAAAACATCAACTTAAAATATTAAATTTGAAAAAATCTTCCCTACCTTATACCCTAAAAGCCAACTTCCCATTTCTTTAACACGATTTACATAAGTAACAAAATATTTTATCAAATGCACTAATCCCCAAAAAGTAACAAACTATTAAAATAAAACAAAATACAATAAAATATATTTAAATTAATGCAATAAAACAGTATTCCATGCTATATTTTATCTAATGATATTTCTCATAAAAAGAATAAAAACAACACTTAAAAAGATATTCATAGTTTTGAAATTACTATCCACAATATTTTTGACATCCCTATATTCTTGACACGCTACATTGGTATCACAATATTTTTTAGTCAGTATTATGTCTAGCAGCAGGTCCATGACATTGCCTAGAATCTTGCCAGCAGATGGTAGGAACTGAAGGGCAGAAGGGCTGGCTTTGAGCTCTCCATCAATGGTTGGCGGGCAGCTGCATAATCAGGTTCTGGAAATGTGCACAGAATTAAAGACCACTAGGCCCAAAATCAATACTACTTGTGGCTGGAGTACCAGGGGGAGCACAACAGTGAAAACTCGATCTCAGTTGGCCCACAGGGTCAGCTAAAATACCCATTTGTAGTTACCGGGACGATGTTCATGGCTGCTAGGCTCACACAAGCATAAATGTACTCCATGGATTTTGATTAGCCTGTGTTTAGCCTGTGTGAAAAGCTAATACCATGCTGGAACAATGAGGGAAGTGGCGCATGTGGAGCCTACCCTTTGCTTCTCCATACCCTCCAAAAGGGCGGTATTGAGCTGTCTAGCTGTCAGCTGTCTACCTCCTTATTGCCCCTGGGAAAGGCTACCACCCAAGGAACATGGTAATGTGCCTTGTGCTCCTTTCAATTCTGCTCTTGGGTGGGACATCCGCGTGCCTTTTGTGTTTTTTCAAGGGCAGGACATGTAGTCCACTCGTGCACTGCTGAACTGACTCCCAAATGTCCCCCTACCAGACTCCTGCTCTCAGTTGTGTGGAGCACAAGCAGGGCTTCTGTTTGCTGCCTACACTCCATCCTCCCAGAAATGGGGATGGTTGGCAGAGAGAGTGCACAGCATAAGTCTGAGGGCTTTGGCCTCCATGAGAGCAGGAGGAAAAGTATGGTGATGCAGGGGATGAAGATACTGAATACAAATATGTGGGGTCTCCAGGGTCAAAATTAATTTTGGGGAGGGGACCCGTGCCCTTCCTGTGTGCAGTAATTACATACGGATTTGCCAATCCCCAGGTCCTGACCCATCCTGGGGTATTTAAAAGAATCTTAGCACAGTTGCTAATAATTTCAGTTCTCTCCCTGGAAGGCAAACCTCACAGTCCCTTTTCTCTGGCACTTAAAGTCAATGTGTTGATCCTTAGGTTGTTATGCTCCTTTAGCCAGCCTAGCCACCAGTTGCATTTTCATCAGGCATCCTGGTCTGTAAAAGTGGTTTTTGGTGGGACCTGGGTTTTAAAGGAGTACCTGGGACAGACCGCCGCCAGGCTCCTGGTGCTCGTTTCCTGCTTGTGAGTCATCTCACAAAGCACCTGAGCAGCAAGCCAGCAGAACACTCTCCCTCCTTAACTCCCTATGTCCCAGAACCCCCTGGCTTGTCAAAAGGCTCTTGTGTTTCAGCAGCATCAAAGAGCAGGGCATAGTCCTAGGGGAAACATTCTGGTCCCCCAGCAGGTCCATTCCCCCAACTGTTTCTCAGGGGCCAAAAGGGAGCCAATGACATTGGCCCATGAGGGACCCATTCTTGTCCCGGAGGTCAGCTGTAGTCAATGTCCCAAAGTCCATCCTTTTTAGGGCATCAGATGGCTTTTCTTTCCTGATGGACAGGCATGCTTTCCCAGTTTAATTCTCTGGCCCAGAGTCTTCTCATCTGCTTCTTTCTTGTGTAGGAGTCTTTTGGTGGAGTGAAAATTTCTAAGGGTGCATGTTTAACCCTAGATTAATATATTTGTAGGACTAAGTGACGCACAACTACACTTTAGGGCAGATTTCACCTATAATATGTAATACAGTAGATGCACCACAGAACCTAAATAAGGACTACATACCTACACTATGAATTCCCACTCAATTATGAGGCCTACCCCAGATCAGTACCAATCCCTGAAGAGTCCCTTATCTGACATGTGTACACTAAGATAAATATTGTGGTTATGCAGTTACTTTTGCACTTAGTATGCTTTTAGTGACAAACAGTTTCCCGTTGAAGGGGTGCTTCAAATAGTCCATTAGGAAATGGCCTCTCAGGTCCAGAAATTCTGGCAAAACCTTTGAATACTGACATAATAATCTAAATGAATACCAAGTTAAGGTAGGTGTCTAAATGTTCCATGGAAACTTTCAGGGAATATTTTCCTGGAAAATGGCTCAATCCTAAAATAATTCTCGAGAATTAAAACTGATTAATATAATCTTTTAGATGGACATCTGTCTATTTTTCATGAGTTTCATGTTAATGTTAAATTCTCTAAAATCACAATCAAGGTCAACCAGCAAGGGGGGGCGGTAATAGCACCTAACCTGATCAATGACATGCACTGCCAGGAGAGGTACCAAGAGGGACAAACATACAACCTCCTCCCTGGATCTGGTCATACCACTCCATTGGTGGTGCTGTGAACCTGCTGCCGATTTTCAGTGAGTTGAGCAATTCTGCCTCAATGGAATCTCCATGATGCACGTGGATAACACGAATGAACAACAATTTAAAGGCACCCAAGGAGACAGAAGGAGAAACAAAATATTCTTAGCTCCTCCACTATGCTGGGGAAGAAAGAAAGGTTCAAATGATGACACTCTCACCAATGCGAACACAATGTGCTCTATGCCAGGCTTGTGGGACTCAACAGTACCTGCACATAGGACAAGCACCAGAAAGGAATGAGAATCCCAGTTAATCGAGGGATATCAATCGTCCTATGAAACAACCACCTATTCTGAGCAGGCATGCCGCTCAATAAAATTCTCACCCTTGAAAGCTGGGAAGACCACTCATCCATAGAAAATGACATAAACCACAGTTGAATGCAACCACCAGATGGAGATGAAGATGAGGTTTTTCTCATATCTTGCATGCTAAAGAGATCAGCCTAGCCAAACACACCCATGATATCCTTGATCTAACCTTCTCACAATAAAACTGAGATTAATGCCTATGGTGCCAGCTCTCTGCTTTCCCTGCAAGGGGGGTTCTACTGCACTGTCAAGCATGATATAGCCTGTGGGGGGTATTGAGACCCTCCTCAGCTGCGATATTGCTGAAAAAAATAGGCTGCTCCATTTCACACAAGCTTTTGATGACAGAAACATGAGTCATATCCTCCAGGATTTTCTGCACCTTTTCCAACGTCTCACTCTTTATCAACACCTCCATCTAACCTGTCCCCTATGCCAAAGCCATGTCTTGTTCCAATGTCACACAGCAGTAGAGGTTGAACTACAAAAGATGGAAGAGGCAGATGTCATTGAGAAAGTCGCCAGGACTACCCCATGGATACCAACAATGGTAGTTGAACAAAAGCCCAAGATGCCTGGCAGCATTCGAATCAGCATTGACATGAGGATACTGAACATAGAGATAAAAAGGGAGCCTCGCATCATGCTGTATATTGATGACCTAACCAACCATATTCTTAACCATAGAATACAGTGCAAGATGTTAATTGGGGGCACCAATCATATTAGACTATGGGCAGTGCTCGTGCAGCAGGTATATGCTGATTGATGGACATCCATTGCCTTTGTGGGAAGGGCCCTCACAGAAACAGAGACAAGGTACTGCCACATAGAAAAGGAGGTGCTAATGATTTAATTGGGCTGTAATCATTTCCAACTATACCACTAAGGCTGCCGTTCCAAGTGGTTACTGATCCCAAGCCACTGATACCCTTCTTCGGAGGGACAGCTCCTCACCCACCCCTGCACATCAAAAAAATGATCCCTCCAGCTCCAAAATCTTATTTGACCATTGGATACATACCAGGATGCATGAACGTTGCCAACTGCCTCTTACAGTGCCTACAGCCCACTGCAGGAGCAAGTGATTACATTACTTGAATAGCAGAAGTAGGGAGCCCTCTCATGGTATGTCTCATGAATATTGGTGCATCAAGTCACTCCAATTTATACCCTAGAAGACCTGCACAGTCCTAAGAGTCAACACGTGTAAGGACTTTCACAGAGATACCAGTCACCATGATGACCTCTATTAGTGAGGCCTTAAGGTGTTCAGGCACGTCTACAATGAACTTAGCATCATTGATGAAGTTGTGCTCTTGAGAGGACACATAACTGTTTTTCCTTGGCAGATGAATCAACAGGTGGTGAGGTTGGCACATGCAGAACACCCAGGGTAATGAAAACCAAAGCAAGAATATGATGGAAAATCTGGCTCCCATCCATGGGGTTTGAAGTGGAAGAATTCAAAGCTAGATGCCACTGGTTCCAAGGAAGCTGAGTGCCTGATAGGTCCGCACCTGTTATCATTGAGAAATGTAGTCGAGGACCATGGTTTGATATCAGTGTAGATTGTGGCTCCTTGCCAGTTGAGCATCATGTGTAGGTGATGTCAGATGCATACTTGAAGTTCCCAGTAACATTCACCAAACCTGGCACTGTCTCGACAAAATATATGCTACCTTCAGAATTCCCCAAACGCTGAAGAGCGAAAAATTGTCCTCTTTTTCACAGCCACACATTTCTAAAGTATCACAAGTCACTGAAAGTAACTAACAAGAAGAAATTACCTTGATGGCCGCAAGCTAATGGAGAAGTAGAAAGACTCATGAGAACACTAAACAAAGACATCTGAATAGGGTAGAAGGACAACAGGAAATCGATGATGTTATCACCGAATTCTCTGGGCATACAGATGTTCTATTTTAGAGGGCCAACAGGGAAGTCATTACCCATGCAGGCTCATGGTACCCCAAACCCATGGATGGACAGATGAGCCAATGTTGGCGTGAATGTACCAACGCCAAAGCCAGCTCATCACGCAGAGCACAACAGTCCAACATCCCAGAGGGTGACTAGATCACGATAAGAAACCGATAAAGAGGTGGGACGCTCCACCAGTTATATGAATGATACCCCCTTCAAGTGACTGACCAAAAAGGCACCATAGTAACTGCCATGAGAAATGGTCACCAAGGCACCCAGAATATTAAGTTTTTCTGAAAGTCGTACCCAACCCAGCTTGAGAAACTCAATGAACACCCAGAGGCCCACAAGAATTGCAGAGACACAGATGAGTTGGACTACACAGAACCCTCATTGGTCCAAGATGAGCCCTGAGTAACCCAATGATAATGAGCTCTGAGGAACCCCAAGCCAGACCTCGCTGCCGGTGACCATTCCAAGCAGGACCTCCCATACCAATGGAAGGCTGCATTTGTGAGTAGCTCAAGTGTTTGACATGGGACACTGCAGCAGTTGTCAAACTTTTCTATAGTGACTGTTAAGACATATTGTAATAAAAACAGCAATTTGTTCCAAATATAAGGAATTTTGGGAAGAAAGTATTACTTTGCTAATCACACCTGTGGTCACTCTGCAAATACCTGTATGCACACATGCACACCCTGGCGGCCAGGTGTAGTGCAAGGGAATGAAAAAAAGAGTTGACTGGCGACGTACATGGATGCATGCTGGTTGTTTGCATTGTACTCCACGTGCATGGCACCTCTCTGCGGTGCCGCCAGGCTGCATCACCTTCAACATTACATAACCCTGCCCCCCTAAAGTTACATATACTGGGGGTATTGGTTGTTTCTCACAGGGGAGTTACAGGGTGTTAGACCCTGAAAATGTCCTGGGAAACCAAGGAAATTTGTCATTCTGGTCTCAATTCTTCTGTTTATAAATCAGACCTACCTCCCACCAGTTTGTCAAGCGGAATACACATCTGCTTCCCATTAGGGTGAGTCCCCTGCTGGAATATAATATATCCGTGAAATGACCACGAACTTCGTATTCCCACGAAGCTATTAATAACGAGAGCATAAATATAAATGAATACATTGCAGTATTGCCAAACAATAGTAAGAACAGTTTCCTTCACGTAAGTTGCATTACCAACACTGAGATGGAGAATGTAGACCAGGCTTTTCATGTCTCTCGGCTTTTAAACGCACTTGAGCATGCCCAAGCAGATTCCACGGCGCTCTGATCTACGCAAAAGCAAAAACATGACATCTATCATAGTTCTGAAGCATGTGATATGCGAGCGTGTTCACTAGTGCATGTGGAATGTATTTTTGTGATTGTTGTCAAAACTGTTTGAGCTATTAATTCTGAACTCATAACATTCTCGCTCCAAAAATACAAATAAAGTTGCTGGAAGCATTATTAAAGTATGCTTGGAAGCACACTTCTAATCTTGTGAAAGAACACGTAACAAGTACTTTCCAATTTTAGCTTGTAATTTTAAAATGACAAGTAAATGTACACTTGTGACAGATAAAAAAAAGTTAGCAAGTTATTTATATTCATTCGGGGAATGCTCATTACATTTGATCTTTAAAAAACAGCCCAGAACCTTTCCTGGCCTTTTTCTGAGTCCATAACAAACTGCTCTAAAATCTTCGCTGTGTTTTTCATTTGACTGCCTTGATTTTTTAAATATAATGGTTTGGATTCATAGGCTCCACCACGTTGACAACTTTGAGAAAACCCTACGAACTAGTGTTTTCCTTTAGATCTTAACCAGGGACTTGCGTTGAGTAGTGCATTTTCATGATGGGGGTTGCGATTCTCTTGACAGCAAAACATGGCCACATGAGGTTACACCTGAGGTGGCAATGGAACGTGCCCTAGCCTGGAAGTAGGGTAGAAGCAGTGTTCATCTTTAGCTGATGAGAAAGGACACAGTCATGTGAGGATGCTGTTACTACCCTAGAGCCTTGGGAGTGCAACAGGCATGGGGCCAGTTTTTGAACCCCCTCAGGGAACCTCTTTATTACAGAAATGGAGGAAGATTCATGTGTGGCCCCTTATTCAATACTGAGCATAGAAGCACCCATTTAGCACTGTTGCAATCTATAGCGGGTGTTCCTTCTTTTGCATTGGTGTGTGGTCCCAAGCAATTCAGGGATCTGAATTGCTCTCCATATCAGCGATGTTGGCGCAGTGACAGACAGGTTTTCTGTAGGTAGGCTAACTCCCTGACACATAGGGATTTAGAGAACAAATATTTCATTACTCAAAGACATCCTTTAGGAGGCGGTGCACGGGTTCCAGTGCCCACCAAGTTTTGCCTGAAGTCAGATGCAATCACAAGCTTTGGCTGTCTATAGGTATAACACTGACCCTCTTTAACATCATGCAGGTCCGTCCTCCAATGCTTCACTGTCCCCACTGAGGGAAGAGTTCCTCCCCTGTACTGAGTATGAACATTATTGTTTTATGGAATACAGTGCAAGATTTTAATTGGTTGCATCCGAGGCAAACCAGGACTGTTCTCTAGATTAATGTAATAAAGCCCCTAGAAGTTAAAATATCACTGGACTACAACCAAGGCAGAGAAACATAGGTAGGAATATTTCTACAAGCACTGCCAAAGATCAAGGTGATTTGGTGGATTGGAGGACTAGAGGCTAGAGTTTTGGAGTGGTAAGAATAGTTTCCAACTGTGACATGAGTCATGATCTCTCTGGGCTAATTCTGTGCTAAATTCCTTTCGGAATTGGGAGCTCTTTTGAGCAGCGCTATATGATGGATGCTGAGGGCTAGATTTATCAAAATGTCCAATATTGCAACACAGCATGACAACTTGCTGCACTGTGTGACAGAGAGCGAGCATGAATGTACTATATCTACTAAGTTATAAAGCATTCTTGCTTTCTCCCTGCTATGATGCATTAAGTAATGCCTAGTGACAACGCAGGCACCCTTGCGCCACAGTGAAAGGTTGCATGCTTTACAGGCAGGATTTTATTTGCTGAGGAATGGATACCTTCCTGCACAAAAACAATCCTTTGAGGCATTTTCCTGTTTGAACATGGAGAAAAGAAACAAGAGAAAATAGCAAGGAGAAATAAAAATCCTCCTTGTTACACCTTTGTCCTGAACATTGCGTTATTCTGTATTTTCTTTTTCATAGAAGGTCTTTTATAGATAAAGGCATATCATTAATTTTTAACATAGTACAGTAAGATATTGTCATTTTAGTTGGGAATTTTCAATAATGTTCGAAGGTGACCCATTTGAATATGTTTGCAACAGTTGTGACTATCTCTATTCCTGCATCTAAAAACACCTAGAATCATGCATGATATATTGCAAAATAAGTTTTGAATTGTTAGCATTGCTGTTATGATGTGCTAATGTACATCTTTTTTTACATTTAGAGTCTGTTGAAAAGTATTGTGGTGTCTGCAACCAAGATACTTCAATTTATATGCAAAACTTAATGGTAAGTACCCTCAATGATTGTAGATGCTGAAAATCAAAATTAAGTGATATAAATCAAAAATATCTTTATTTAGATATAAACATATATCTTTAAAAGAATTACAAAGTTCACATTGTGTGGCAACTGTTAAAAAGCAGAAAGAAAACAAGTAACAGTCAATTACCCAACCGTAATAATAGTAGAAGTTATCCACTCGTGGGCCTCCTTGTTCCATAGCAATTTAAAAGGAAAATAAAAACATGGAGTGGCAGTGATAAGAGAAAGGATAGCTTTAAAACATATTGTGCAAGAAACTTTTCTCATCAGCCCTTTTATAGTATACCCATTGTCGATGGTAACATACGTGTAAAAGCAGCAAAAAACACAGTTGATGGACAGAATGCAGAAAAATGTCTTATATTCACCCCAGTACAAAGATCTGGGCCTAAATCCATCTTTTTTGCACGCCACACCACCCTAGGTCAGACAATGGCTATATGCAAATCAGCCTTGACCCTGTGCCTCATGGGAACAGTCCAGCCCAAACTACCAAGCCACGTCTTTCCTAGACCGGAATCAAGCATCCAAGGACCGGTTTCTGGCTATCAGCCTTCTTCAGCCTGGTTAGCTTGACTCCAGTGATGTGGAGAGCCTGGGACTCACGTCTGAACATACCCAGCCCACTCAGTGTGAAAATGGCAAAAAACACAGTTGATGGACAGAATGCAGAACAATGTCTTACATTCACTCCAGTACAAAGATCTGGGCCTCAATCCATCTTTTTTTGCACTCTACACCACCCTAGGTCAGACAATGGCTATATGCAAATCAGCCTCGACCCTGTGCCTCATGGGAACAGTCCAGCCCGAGCTACCAAGCCATGTCTTTCCTAGACCGGAATCAAGCATCCAAGGACCGGTTTCTGGCTATCAGCCTTCTTCAGCCTGGATAGCTTGACTCCAGTGATGTGGAGAGCCTGGGACTCAAGTCTGAGCATACCCAGCCAACGCGGGGTGAAAATTGCAAAAAACACAGTTGATGGACAGAATGCAGAACAATGTCTTACATTCACCCCAAGGACTGGTTTCTGGCTATCTTGACTCCAGTGATGTGGAGAGCCTGGGACTCACGTCTGAGCATACCCAGCCCACCCGGTGGGTGAAAATTGCAAAAAACACAGTTGATGGACAGAATGCAGAACAATGTCTTGCATCCAACCCAGTACAAAGATCTGGGCCTAAATCCATCTTTTTTTGCACTCCACACCACCCTAGGTCAGACAATGGCTATATGCAAATCAGCCTTGACCCTGTGCCTCATGGGAACAGTCTAGCCCGAACTGCCAAGCCATGTCTTTCCTAGACCGGAATCAAGCATCAAAGGACCGGTTTCTGGCTATCAGTCTTCTTCAGCCTGGATAGCTTGACTCCAGTGATGTGGAGAGCCTGGGACTCACGTCTGAGCATACCCATCCCACTCGGGGTGAAAATTGCAAAAAACACAGTTGACGGACAGAATGCAGAACAATGTCTTACATTCACCCCAGTACAAAGATCTGGACCTAAATCCATCTTTTTTTGCACTCCACAAAACCCTAGGTCAGACAATGGCTATATGCAAATCAGCCTTGACCCTGTGCCTCATGGGAACAGTCCGGCCCAAACTACCAAGCCATCTCTTTCCTAGACCGGAATCAAGCATCCAAGGACCGGTTTCTGGCTATCAGCCTTCTTCAGCCTGGATAGCTTGACTCCAGTGATGTGGAGAGCCTGGGACTCAAGTCTGAGCATACCCAGCCAACGCGGGGTGAAAATTGCAAAAAACACAGTTGATGGACAGAATGCAGAACAATGTCTTACATTCACCCCAGTACAAAGATCTGGGCCTCAATCCATCTTTTTTTGCACTCCACACCACCCTGATCACTGAGGGATGGGAACGGAGCTATGGTGGAGTTCCACGCCTCCATGTAGCACCTGGGCTTCCTGTTCCTCGCTCCTCCCCCCTGCTTGATTTCGTGAGGTGATGGCGTCGAGATGCTTCAGCGTTTGGCGTTCTCTCTGGCTAATGGGGAAATCTGCCTGAACTCTGCCTGAGCGGTGAGCAAGCTGCGCGCTGGGATTTCTGATGTCCTGAGTCCACTGTCATCACGCGGTTAATACAGATGCTGCTGGCAGAGAACAGTTAAGGTCATGGACCTTTAATCCCCTTGGTTCACGTTTGCTGTGGAGCCACCTGGGAGGCGTGTGCTGTTTGTTTCACGGAGGGCATATCTTCTTTAACTACCGGAGGCTGCAGAAGTGCTTGCAGTGCATCGTGTATCACAGCATATCACTCTAAAGTTGTGAAATTAACGGCGACTTTAAGAAGAAAGCGTGAAGCCTGGTCTGATCTGGAACATACTGTGCTTGACTTTTTTGGCAGGACCCTTGAAGAATGCTTTCTAGTTTGGCAGCACGTTCAAATGTTCTTTAAGAGGCACACTGGGTAAGAATTTGAAAACTTGGAAATAAGGGGTGAAGACAGATAAGACTGTGGTTTATTTACTGCTGGTAAAAGATTGATAAGACTCTGGATTTACTCGCTGCTGATAATAAAAACGTGGCGAAGAAGATAAAACTACAGGTCCCAGCATTCTTAGCGCCCTAGAGTTTACTGGACCGCTTTTTTTTTTTTTTTTTTTTGGAAAAATTTTGCTTTTTCTATTGTTCTGGTGAAAGCAGTGCTGGGTCAAGGCAATAAATAAGTTGGCTCTGCCGATAGCAGGAGATATCGAGATATATTGCCTTATAATTTTTGATGCTCAGGTTCTCTCAGGCTATTAGGACTACGAGTTTGCTCAATTAAAAGACTGGAGATTACTGACTTTGAGGTGAGAGTACTTCGCCTTGTAATCTGATTATGGGCAAACAATTGACGGCTAGGACCAGGGCGATAAAAAAGCGTCAACAATTGAAATCTGAGAAAGCTAAACTGGCAGGATCAGCGGCAGAGAGGGAGAACACTTCAGCTGAAAATTCGGAGAGCTCTGGAGAAGGTGAAAATAATCTTCTAAGTGTGAATATAACACAGGCTCAACAGCAAGATCTCGGTACCTGTGCTACCAGTGAAGGGAAGCAGGGGAAAGAGCTGATGGAGGTTTCAGAGTTACCTGTGGTCAGGGCAGACACAGCCCTTTTAAGCTCAGCGGTTAAGCCAGGAATGGTGCAAGAGGCGAAATCTATATTTTTATGTGATCCGCTGGTTTCCAAAGATGCCCTGGTGATTTCTACTTCTAAAGATGCTTTGGTAATTTCTACCCCTAAAGTCTCTAAAGTTTCTAAACAATTTCCGTTATTTGAGCGAAAGGGCACAGGACAAGGTATTAATGCTAATACGAATACAGTTGAGATTGGGGCATTTCTAACAGAGGCTCCAACCCCAACCACGCTCAATTCAAGAGACTTTGCGACATCTGTTAGTAATGTGGTCAATTCAATAGACTCTTCATCCACAGATGCAAAAACTGTTTCCTTGAATAAAAATGGAGCCTCAACCACGACTGTCCCTTCTGCTGGATTGTCAATCAAGTCACAATCTAGATCAGATTTAAAGGAAGATTTAAGGGATGATGCGATAGCATATGAAGTGACTCAGAGTCCGATATTGAAGATGGACACTAAGATTACTGATGACTCGCAGTTCTCGGTGAAAGACATGTTAAATATGATTCTAGGAGAAATAAGAGAAATGAAGCAATTTCAAAAGGCAGAGCTTGAAGTAATCAGTAATCGTTTGGATAAAATTGAAGACTCAATGACTTCTTTCACAAATAGATTTCAAGAGTCCGAATCTAGAATTTCAGGGCTGGAGGATAATATGACCACGATCCAAAAAGAGGTATCTTCTATCTTTAAATCCTCCAAGGCTTTTGAAATCAAACTGGATGAGTTGGAGAATTATAATAGAAGGTCAAACCTTCGAGTGGTAGGTGTGCCAGAAAATATCGAAGGATCCGATATGGTGCAATGGATTTCTTCCTTCTTTATGCGAGAGGTAATCCCGGACTTTAAGGGAGATTTAACAATTACTCGTGCTCATCGAGTTCCAGCTCGTCCATTTCTTAATTCTTCCTTTCCTCGGACAATTATCGTCAACTTTGCTGATGTAAGGGTCAAAGAATCTATTCTATCGCAAGCCTTTAAGCAGAGACAATTCCATGCAAATCCTACTACAAAATGCCGGATTTTCTCCGATATGTCAGCGGCCGCAGCAAGACGGAGAAAAGACTTTGTAAAAATTTTACAATTATTTAAAGAAAAAGGTGTCCACGCATCAATGGCACAACAGGCAAAGCTAAAAGTCTTGATAAAAGGCAAATTCTATTTGTTTACGGACGTTGATGAGGCACGCAAGATGCTTAATCAACTGCAGGGTTAATGTAAAGGCGAGGGGGAGGGTAGGGGAGGAACAGGGAGGTCACAGAGTTAGAGGCGCAACAACAAGGCGCCTTCATGAAAGGGGTGAGTGTCAGGTGGCCAGCGTGGGGTGAAGGTGATGGACAAGGCCACAGGACTTGGTGCTGGAGGGGAGCACCTGAGAAGGGTTGTGGGGTGGGGGGTGGGGAAAAAAAAGAAAAAAAATTGAAGTTTTTGTTGGATTTTGATGGAAAAAATAAGTTGGAAAAATGCATGTTTTTTGGAGTTATCATTGAATTATATATATGTCTATCGGGGGGCTTAGAGTGATCTCTTTTAACGTTAATGGGCTGAATAATAAAAAAAAAATGCGTGCAATTGAGCACTGGGTCAAGTCAGAACGACCAGCTGTCGTATTGCTCCAAGAGACCCATATAGCTGCGGCTAAAATTAATTCTTTTTCTATGTTTAAAACTTGGTCGGGTTATAGAGGTTTTTCATGTGCCCAAGAGTCTAATAGTGGGGTTGCTATCTTTCTTAATCAGAATTTAGACGCAGAAATTGTACAGTATGAAGATGGGGGGACTGGACGGTGGTGCTGGGTTACGTGCCTAATAAAAGGCAGGAAAAGACCAATTACATTTGTTAGTTTCTACGCCCCAGTGGAAGATCGTGCCCCAATTTATGATGAGTTATTTCAATCCTTATTGTTAGTTAGGGGGGACATAGTGATAGGTGGGGATTTTAATATCCTTATAGATTTAAAATTAGATTCCACCAGTAGGCCAAGAAAACAATCGAAACCAAAATCAAGAAGATCCATTATGCAAAATATAGCTTTACTGGATCTCTGTGACCCGTGGCGTCTTAAATTTCCACTGAAAAGAGAATTCACGTGTTGGTCTGGGAGACATAAATCATCATCGTGATTAGATTTTTTTCTAGCTTCAAGGTTATTAACATTTTCCTATCAAAAATGTTTTCATAATGGTTTTTCAGACCACGCAATGCTGCTAATTGAATTTGAAGTAGGTGAAGAGATGAAATCATTAAAAAGATGGATATTTAATAAAATGCATTTACAGGATAGTAATTTGGTTTCTTTTTTAGGATTAGAAATCTCTGAGTTTATAGCTCGCAATCTACAGACAGCTCCACTTCATATTGTTTGGGATTCACTAAAAGCATTTATTCGTGGGATCATAATTAGTAAGGATGCAGAAGAATGGCGTATTCTTAAACAAACTAAAACCTTACTTTATCAAAAAATCTACTCACTTACTCTTCGGCGTCAAGTGAACCCTTCGAGTGATGTGCAAAAAGAATTAAATCAGGTTAAACGGGAACTAAATACGCTCCTTTTTTCTCAGAGTGAACAGCAATTCTTAATTAACTCTCAGAGGGTTTATGAGGAGAGTAATTTTTCCGGGAAGCTCCTTGCCTGGCAAGCAAAAGAGCAAGCTGCCGCTAAATTAATCCATTCTTTAAAATGTCCTGTTACTCAAACTGAAGTTTCACAGACGGACGCTATTGGAACCATTATGCTGTCTCACTATAAACAGATATACAGACAGCAGCAAATTATAGATCACTCTAGGCTTAACATTTTTTTAACCAAGCATAATATGCCCTCCCTAGCTCAGATAGATAGTGATTCCATGCAACGGTTATTTACTAAATCGGAAGTAGAACTAGTGGTTAAAAACTTACCAATTGGTAAAGCTTGTGGTCCGGATGGTTTCCCGGCCGAATTTTTTAAGAGTTTATTTTCTCCGCTCTCTGATTTATTATTGCAATTATTCAACTATATGTTAATGGGTGGCCAAGTTCCAGATTCTTTTGGGGAGGGGACCGTTGTTAGTTTTCCTAAAAAAGGTAAAGATCCAAAAGACCCTAACTCATACCGACCTATTACACTATTCAATACCGACTATAAGATCCTAACGAAATTATTAGCAATACGTTTTAATTCAATTGCAACAGATCTTATCCATCCAGATCAGAATGGTTTTGTTGCAGGTCGGCAATTAGCAACTAATACTCATTTTCTTACAGAAGCGTTAGATTATTTTCAAGTTAAAAAAGTCCCAGCCTTAATTTTATTATTAGATGCGGAGAAGGCTTTTGATTTAGTAGTTTGGTCAACTTTATTTGTTATTTTAAAATACTTTGGTATTCCTGCACAAATTATTAGTTTAATTCAAAATTTGTACACGGGTGCCAGAGCAAATATAATTATAAATTCTGTTATGGTGGGCGCAGTGTCGGTTGAAAGGGGCACCAGACAGGGTTGCCCTTTATCCCCTATCCTTTTTGCTTTTTTTATTGAACCGCTAGCCATTGCTATCCGCGAATCTGTAAATATCCCTCCACCTATTACATCGATGGCAAAAATTAAACTCTATGCTGATGACATCATGTTGATAATCAAGACGGATATCCATTCTCAAACCGCTGTTTTGCAGCTCTTTGAAGAATTTGAGGCTCTAGGAGGATACCGAATTAACAAAAAAAAAACTGAAATTTTAGTTTGTGGAGGAGGGGTGGTAGTTTTACACACGGATTTAGCTGGCTGTATCAATCCAAGACCAAAACGATACTTAGGGGTTATGTTTTCTACCTTGGTTTCTGAGTTATATACGTTGAATTTTGACCCACTTGTTCGAAAAGTCCAATCTTTATTTACTAGATGGGGCTCACTACCACTTTCTATTATGGGACGGGTGGCACTGATAAAGATGTCTGTTTTACCACTATTCAATTTTTTATTTTCAGCAGTCCCATGTTTTCTACCCGGTAGTTTTTTTTCCAAAGTAGAAACCCTATTTTCGAATTTCTTATGGGCTAAAAAACGTCCCAGGATAGCAATTAAGATACTTTATGTAGATACTGAACTGGGAGGCCTATCTCTTCCTAATCTCAGAGATTACTATAGTGCATGTTTTGCTCAGTATTTAGAACGATTTAAATCAGAAAAGCAGAATCCAAGTCTATTTATTAATTTTTTTTGGGACAAAATTAGCCAAGAGGCTCAAACCCCTGTTCCTTTGCACATTCCTAAATCACCCAAACTGACTCGATATAAGATAATGTATTGGTTTTTTAAACGACGAGATGCTCTTCTAAAAAAATATTCCCTTCCGCAGTTTAATTCTAGAACTCCTTTAAGGAATGCTCTCATTTTTATGAGAATTAATATCGGATCAGATATTGTCTGTCAATGGGAGCAAGTTGGGTTCACCACTTTATTTGACTTTATAAGAGAAGGGACTTGGTTGTCACCAGGAGAAATGCAACAATTAATCCCAGGGAAGTTTATGTTACTTAATTCATATGTTTCAATTTTTAAAGTTCTAGGGAAAGCGGAAGTAAGAATGATTGATTCTCCTTGTCAGTTGTGGGATGATTTATTTCTCATTTCTCAGAATAAGAAACTAGGAGCTTGGAAACGATATTTAGCTCAATATACTGATCTGGACCTTAGCGTAAGATGCATTAAAAAATGGCAAGAACAGGAAAATCATGTTCTTACTATGAATACTTGGAACTGTATAAATAAATTGAATTTCAGTGTTCTCCGTGGATCTAATTGGAGGAGAATGATTTTTTTTACTAAATGGCTTCTTTATCGAACTCCCGCTGTCATCTCAAAAATGTATACGAACGTTAGTGCTGTCTGTTTTAGATGTAAGCAACATAGCCCTGCTAATTGGTCCCACATTGCAGCTCACTGTACTAAAATCGTTCCTTTTTGGACTGAGATATTCGAATACTTACAAAGGTTTTGTGCAATTCAGACTGATTATAATGTTAAGTTGATACTTTATGGATATGACAGTGAACTCGAATTGTGTGGACAGTCGGTTAAATTATTATTTATTGTGATGGCAGTTGCGAGGTCTTTGGTTCTGCAGAATTGGAAATCAACTCAAGCTCCTCTGTTTAATATTTGGTTTCAGAAAATGAGAAATGTCAGAAAGAGCGAATTTTGTTATGCTAAGCGAATTGGGGGGTAAGGAAATTTGATAAAATTTGGAAATCTTTTTTTGAGTAATTTTGGAAGCTGTATTATGTAATCTGATTTTAAATTGTTTCGATGTAAATATATGCATTTTCTTCATTATTTGAACTTGATATAAAACTTCAATAATAAAATGTGTTAAAAAAAAAAAAAATAAAAAAAAAAACACCACCCTAGGTCAGACAATGGCTATATGCAAATCAGTTTTGACCCTGTGCCTCATGGGAACAGTCCAGCCCGAACTACCAAGCCATGTCTTTCCTAGACCGGAATCAAGCATCCAAGGACCGGTTTCTGGCTATCAGCCTTCTTCAGCCTGGATAGCTTGACTCCAGTGATGTGGAGAGCCTGGGACTCACGTCTGACCATACTCAGCCCACTCGGGGTGAAAATTGCAAAAAACACAGTTGATGGACAGAATGCAGGACAATGTGTTACATTCACCCCAGTACAAAGATCTGGGCCTAAATCCATCTTTTTTTTGCACTCCACACCACCCTAGGTCAGACAATGGCTATATGCAAATCAACCTTGACCCTGTGCCTTATGGGAACAGTCCAGCCCGAACTACCAAGCCATGTCTTTCCTAGACCGGAATCAAGCATCCAAGAACCGGTTTCTGGCTATCAGCCTTCTTCAGCCTGGATAGCTTGACTCCAGTGATTTGGAGAGCCTGGGACTCATGTCTGAGCATACCCTGCCCACTGGGGGTGAACATTGCAAAAAACACAGTTGATGGACAGAATGCAGAACAATGTCTTACATTCACCCCAGTACAAAGATCTGGGCCTAAATCCATCTTTTTTTGCCCTCCACACCACCCTATGTCAGACAATGGCTATATGCAAATAAGCCTTGACCCTGTGCCTCATGGGAACAGTCCAGCCCGAACTACTAAGCCATGTCTTTCCTAGACCGGAATCAAGCATCCAAGGACCGGTTTCTGGCTATCAGCCTTCTTCAGCCTGGATAGCTTGACTCCAGTGATGTGGAGAGCCTTGGACTCACGTCTGAGCATACCCAGCCCACTCGGGGTGAAAATTGCAAAAAACACAGTTGATGGACAGAATGCAGAACAATGTGTTACATTCACCCCAGTACAAAGATCTGGGCCTAAATCCATCTTTCTTTGCACTCCACACCACCCTAGGTCAGACAATGGCTATATGCAAATCAACCTTGACCCTGTGCCTCATGGGAACAGTCCAGCCCGAACTACCGAGCCATGTCTTTCCTAGACCGGAATCAAGCATCCAAGAACCGGTTTCTGGCTATCAGCCTTCTTCAGCCTGGATAGCTTGACTCCAGTGATGTGGAGAGCCTGGGACTCACGTCTGAGCATACCCAGCTCACGCGGGGTGAAACTTGCAAAAAACACAGTTAATGGACAGAATGCAGAACAATGTCTTACATTCACCCCTGTGCAAAGATCTGGGCCTAAATCCATCTTTTTTTGCACTCCACACCACCCTAGGTCAGACAATGGCTATATGCAAATCAGCCTTGACCCTGTGCCTCATGGGAACAGTCCAGCCTGAACTACCAAGCCATGTCTTTCCTAGACCGGTATCAAGCATCCAAGGACCGGTTTCTGGCTATCAGCCTTCTTCAGCCTGGATAGCTTGACTCCAGTGATGTGGAGAGACTGGGACTCACGTCTCAGCATACCCAGCCCACTCGGGGTGAAAATTGCAAAAAACACAGTTGATGGACAGAATGAGTTTGAGTTTGAGTTTAAAATATTTGTATAGCGCACTTTCACCAGCGGTTTCATGGCGCTGCAATAGACAGATCTCCAAGGTAGGAGTAGGGGAACAGAATAGGAAGGGGGGGAACACCAAGAGGTTTAGTTAAAACATTTGGCAAATAGGTGGGCTTTAAGTTTCTTCCGAAATTGAGGGTACAGAGTTATAGATCTGAGCTCAAGAGGAAGGGAGTTCCACAGGAGTGGGGCAGGGGTTGCAAACTTTGACCCTCCCCAATTCTTTCCCTGAAAGTGGGGGGCTGATAGCAGGAATTGCGAGGAGGAGCGCAGTTCTCTGGTTGGGACATAGGGAACAATTTCAGATGTTATAAAGGCCGGAGTCGCGCCCAGTCGAGCTTGAAAGATGATAGAGGCAAGTTTAAACTGGACGCGTTCACGGACAGGGAGCCAGTGTAGAGATCTGAGAAGGGGAGTTACATGGTGGGATTTCGGGAGATTGAACACCAATCGTGCCGCCTGGTTCTGGATTAATTGCAACCGCCGTAGACTGTATGCAGGGATCCCCGCATATAGGGCGTTGCCATAATCCAGGCGGGAGATGACCATTGCCAAAATGATCAGTTTTATGGCCTCGAAGGTGAAAAAGCGAGATACCTTGCGGATGGTGCGAAGTGACAAGAAGGAGGAGGACACCACGGAACTGACCTGGGAGTGAAGAGTGAGCTGAGAATTGAGTTTGATACCTAAGGTTTTAACTGAGGTAGAGGGGACCGGGGGAGAACCTAGGGAAGGGGGCCAAAAAAGTGAGGACCAGGGACTGGAGCAACCACCTGTTAACACCAGCTCGCACCAGAATGCAGAACAATGTCTTACATTCACCCCAGTACAAAGATCTGGGCCTAAATCCATCTTTTTTTGAACTCCACACCACCCTAGGTCAGACAATAGCTATATGCAAATCAGCCTTGACCCTGTGCCTCTTGGGAACATCCAGCCCGAACTACCAAGCCATGTCTTTCCTAGACCGGAATCAAGCATCCAAGGACCGGTTTCTGGCTATCAGCCTTCTTCATCCTGGATAGCTTGACTCCAGTGATGTGGAGAGCCTGGGACTCACGTCTGAGCATACCCATCCCACTCGGGGTGAAAATTGCAAAAAACACAGTTGACGGACAGAATGCAGAACAATGTCTTACATTCACCCCAGTACAAAGATCTGGACCTAAATCCATCTTTTTTTGCACTCCACACCACCCTAGGTCAGACAATGGCTATATGCAAATCAGCCTTGACCCTGTGCCTCATGGGAACAGTCCAGCCCAAACTACCAAGCCATGTCTTTCCTAGACCAGAATCAAGCATCCAAGGACCGGTTTCGGGCTATCAGCCTTCTTCAGCCTGGATAGCTTGACTTAAGTGATGTGGAGAGCCTGGGACTCACGTCTGAGCATACCCAGCCCACTCAGGGTGAAAATTGCAAAAAACACAGTTGATTGACAGAATGCAGAACAATGTCTTACATTCACCCCAGTACAAAGATCTGGGCCTAAATCCATCTTTCTTTGCACTCCACACCACCCTAGGTCAGACAATGACTATATGCAAATCAGCCTTGACCCTGTGCCTCATGGGAACAGTCCAGCCTGAACTACCAAGCCATGTCTTTCCTAGACCGGAATCAAGCATCCAAGGCCCGGTTTCTGGCTATCAGCCTTCTTCAGCCTGGATAGCTTAACTCCAGTGATGTGGAGAGCCTGGGACTCACGTCTGAGCATACCCAGCCAACGCGGGGTGAAAATTGCAAAAAACACAGTTGATGGACAGAATGCAGAACAATGTCTTACATTCACCCATGTGCAAAGATTTGGGCCTAAATCCGTCTTTTTTTGCACTCCACACCACCCTAGGTCAGACAATGGCTATATGCAAATCAGCCTTGACCCTGTGCCTCATGGGAACAGTACAGCCCGAACTACCAAGCCATGTCTTTCCTAGACCGGAATCAAGCATCCAAGGACCGGTTTCGGCTATCAGCCTTCTTCAGCCTGGATAGCTTGACTCCAGTGATGTGGAGAGCCAGGGACTCACGTCTGAGCATACCCAGCCCACTCAGGGTGAAAATTGCAAAAAACACAGTTGATGGACAGAATGCAGAACAATGTCTTACATTCACCCCAGTTCAAAGATCTGGGCCTCAATCCATCTTTTTTTGCACTCCACACCACCCTAGGTCAGACAATGGCTATATGCAAATCAGCTTTGACCCTTTGCCTCATGGGAACGGTCCAGCCCGAACTACCAAGCCATGTCTTTCCTAGACCGGAATCAAGCATCCAAGGACCGGTTTCTGGCTATCAGCCTTCTTCAGCCTGGATAGCTTGACTCCAGTGATGTGGAGAGCCTGGGACTCACATCTGAGCATACTCATCCCACTCGGGGTGAAAATTGCAAAAAACACAGTTGATGGACAGAATGCAGAACAATGTGTTACATTCACCCCAGTACAAAGATCTGGGCCTAAATCCATCTTTTTTTGCACTTTACACCACCCTAGGTCAGACAATGGCTATATGCAAATCAACCTTGACCCTGTGCCTCATGGGAACAGTCCAGCCCGAACTACCAAGCCATGTCTTTTCTAGACCGGAATCAAGCATCCAAGGACCGGTTTCTGGCTATCAGCCTTCTGCAGCCTGGATAGCTTGACTGCAGTGATGTGGAGAGCCTGGGACTCACGTCTGAGCATACCCATCCCACTCGGGGTGAAAATTGCAAAAAACACAGTTGATGGACAGAATGCAGAACAATGACTTACATTCACCCCAGTACAAAGATCTGGGCCTAAATCCATCTTTTTTTGCCCTCCACACCACCCTAGGTCAGACAATGGCTATATGCAAATCAGCCTTGACCCTGTGCCTCATGGGAACAGTCCAGCCCGAACTACCAAGCCATGTCTTTCCTAGACCGGAATCAAGCATCCAAGGACCGGTTTCTGGCTATCAGCCTTCTGCAGCCTGGATAGCTTGACTGCAGTGATGTGGAGAGCCTGGGACTCACGTCTGAGCATACCCAGCCCACGCGGGGTGAAACTTGCAAAAAACACAGTTGATGGACAGAATGCAGAACAATGTCTTACATTGACCTATGTGCAAAGATTTGGGCCTAAATCCATCTTTCTTTGCACTCCACACCACCCTAGGTCAGACAATGGCTATATGCAAATCAGCCTTGACCCTGTGCCTCATGGGAACAGTCCAGCCCGAACTACCAAGCCATGTCTTTCCTAGACCGGAATCAAGCATCCAAGGACCGGTTTCTGGCTATCAGCCTTCTTCAGCTTGGATAGCTTGACTCCAGTGATGTGGAGAGCCTGGGACTCACATCTGAGCATACTCATCCCACTCGGGGTGAAAATTGCAAAAAACACAGTTGATGGACAGAATGCAGAACAATGTGTTACATTCACCCCAGTACAAAGATCTGGGCCTAAATCCATCTTTTTTTGCACTTTACACCACCCTAGGTCAGACAATGGCTATATGCAAATCAACCTTGACCCTGTGCCTCATGGGAACAGTCCAGCCCGAACTACCAAGCCATGTCTTTTCTAGACCGGAATCAAGCATCCAAGAACCGGTTTCTGGCTATCAGCCTTCTTCAGCCTGGATAGCTTGACTCCAGTGATGTGGAGAGCCTGGGACTCACGTCTGAGCATACCCTGCCCACTCGCGGTGAAAATTGCAAAAAACACAGTGGATGGACAGAATGCAGAACAATGACTTACATTCACCCCAGTACAAAGATCTGGGCCTAAATCCATCTTTTTTTGCCCTCCACACCACCCTAGGTCAGACAATGGCTATATGCAAATCAGCCTTGACCCTGTGCCTCATGGGAACAGTCCAGCCCGAACTACCAAGCCATGTCTTTCCTAGACCGGAATCAAGCATCCAAGGACCGGTTTCTGGCTATCAGCCTTCTGCAGCCTGGATAGCTTGACTGCAGTGATGTGGAGAGCCTGGGACTCACTTCTGAGCATACCCAGCCCACGCGGGGTGAAACTTGCAAAAAACACAGTTGATGGACAGAATGCAGAACAATGTCTTACATTGACCTATGTGCAAAGATTTGGGCCTTAATCCATCTTTTTTTTCACTCCACACCACCCTAGGTCAGACAATGGCTATATGCAAATCAGCCTTGACCCTGTGCCTCATGGGAACAGTCCAGCCCGAACTACAAAGCCATGTCTTTCCTAGATTGGAATCAAGCATTCAAGGACCGGTTTCTGGCTATCAGCCTTCTTCATCCTGGATAGCTTGACTACAGTGATGTGGAGAGCCTGGGACTCACGTCTGAGCATACCCATCCCACTCGGGGTGAAAATTGCAAAAAACACAGTTGACGGACAGAATGCAGAACAATGTCTTACATTCACCCCAGTACAAAGACCTGGACCTAAATCCATATTTTTTGCACTCCACACCACCCTAGGTCAGACAATGGCTATATGCAAATCAGCCTTGACCCTGTGCCTCATGGGAACAGTCCAGCCCAAACTACCAAGCCATGTCTTTCCTAGACCGGAATCAAGCATCCAAGGACCGGTTTCAGGCTATCAGCCTTCTTCAGCCTGGATAGCTTGACTCCAGTGATGTGGAGAGCCTGGGACTCACGTCTGAGCATACCTAGCCCACTCAGGGTGAAAATTGCAAAAACACAGTTGATGGACAGAATGCAGAACAATGTCTTACATTCACCCCAGTACAAAGATCTGGGCCTCAATCCATCTTTTTTTGCACTCCACACCACCCTAGGTCAGACAATGGCTATATGCAAATCAGCTTTGACCCTGTGCCTCATGGGAACAGTCCAGCCCGAACTACCAAGCCATGTCTTTCCTAGACCGGAATCAAGCATCCAAGGACCGGTTTCTGGCTATCAGCCTTCTTCAGCCTGGATAGCTTGACTCCAGTGATGTGGAGAGCCTGGGACTCACGTCTGACCATACTCAGCCCACTCGGGGTGAAAATTGCAAAAAACACAGTTGATGGACAGAATGCAGAACAATGTGTTACATTCACCCCAGTACAAAGATCTGGGCCTAAATCCATCTTTTTTTTGCACTCCACACCACCCTAGGTCAGACAATGGCTATATGCAAATCAACCTTGACCCTGTGCCTTATGGGAACAGTCCAGCCCGAACTACCAAGCCATGTCTTTCCTAGACCGGAATCAAGCATCCAAGAACCGGTTTCTGGCTATCAGCCTTCTTCAGCCTGGATAGCTTGACTCCAGTGATGTGGAGAGACTGGGACTCACGTCTCAGCATACCCAGCCCACTCGGGGTGAAAATTGCAAAAAACACAGTTGATGGACAGAATGAGTTTGAGTTTGAGTTTAAAATATTTGTATAGCGCACTTTCACCAGCGGTTTCATGGCGCTGCAATAGACAGATCTCCAAGGTAGGAGTAGGGGAACAGAATAGGAAGGGGGGGAACACCAAGAGGTTTAGTTAAAACATTTGGCAAATAGGTGGGCTTTAAGTTTCTTCCGAAATTGAGGGTACAGAGTTATAGATCTGAGCTCAAGAGGAAGGGAGTTCCACAGGAGTGGGGCAGGGGTTGCAAACTTTGACCCTCCCCAATTCTTTCCCTGAAAGCGGGGGGCTGATAGCAGGAATTGCGAGGAGGAGCGCAGTTCTCTGGTTGGGACATAGGGAACAATTTCAGATGTTATAAAGGCCGGAGTCGCGCCCAGTCGAGCTTGAAAGATGATAGAGGCAAGTTTAAACTGGACGCGTTCACGGACAGGGAGCCAGTGTAGAGATCTGAGAAGGGGAGTTACATGGTGGGATTTCGGGAGATTGAACACCAATCGTGCCGCCTGGTTCTGGATTAATTGCAACCGCCGTAGACTGTATGCAGGGATCCCCGCATATAGGGCGTTGCCATAATCCAGGCGGGAGATGACCATTGCCAAAATGATCAGTTTTAAGGCCTCGAAGGTGAAAAAGCGAGATACCTTGCGGATGGTGCGAAGTGACAAGAAGGAGGAGGACACCACGGAACTGACCTGGGAGTGAAGAGTGAGCTGAGAATTGAGTTTGATACCTAAGGTTTTAACTGAGGTAGAGGGGACCGGGGGAGAACCTAGGGAAGGGGGCCAAAAAAGTGAGGACCAGGGACTGGAGCAACCACCTGTTAACACCAGCTCGCACCAGAATGCAGAACAATGTCTTACATTCACCCCAGTACAAAGATCTGGGCCTAAATCCATCTTTTTTTGAACTCCACACCACCCTAGGTCAGACAATAGCTATATGCAAATCAGCCTTGACCCTGTGCCTCTTGGGAACAGTCCAGCCCGAACTACCAAGCCATGTCTTTCCTAGACCGGAATCAAGCATCCAAGGACCGGTTTCTGGCTATCAGCCTTCTTCATCCTGGGTAGCTTGACTCCAGTGATGTGGAGAGCCTGGGACTCACGTCTGAGCATACCCATCCCACTCGGGGTGAAAATTGCAAAAAACACAGTTGACGGACAGAATGCAGAACAATGTCTTACATTCACCCCAGTACAAAGATCTGGACCTAAATCCATCTTTTTTTGCACTCCACACCACCCTAGGTCAGACAATGGCTATATGCAAATCAGCCTTGACCCTGTGCCTCATGGGAACAGTCCAGCCCAAACTACCAAGCCATGTCTTTCCTAGACCGGAATCAAGCATCCAAGGACCGGTTTCGGGCTATCAGCCTTCTTCAGCCTGGATAGCTTGACTTAAGTGATGTGGAGAGCCTGGGACTCACGTCTGAGCATACCCAGCCCACTCAGGGTGAAAATTGCAAAAAACACAGTTGATTGACAGAATGCAGAACAATGTCTTACATTCACCCCAGTACAAAGATCTGGGCCTAAATCCATCTTTCTTTGCACTCCACACCACCCTAGGTCAGACAATGACTATATGCAAATCAGCCTTGACCCTGTGCCTCATGGGAACAGTCCAGCCTGAACTACCAAGCCATGTCTTTCCTAGACCGGAATCAAGCATCCAAGGACCGGTTTCTGGCTATCAGCCTTCTTCAGCCTGGATAGCTTAACTCCAGTGATGTGGAGAGCCTGGGACTCACGTCTGAGCATACCCAGCCAACGCGGGGTGAAAATTGCAAAAAACACAGTTGATGGACAGAATGCAGAACAATGTCTTACATTCACCCATGTGCAAAGATTTGGGCCTAAATCCGTCTTTTTTTGCACTCCACACCACCCTAGGTCAGACAATGGCTATATGCAAATCAGCCTTGACCCTGTGCCTCATGGGAACAGTACAGCCCGAACTACCAAGCCATGTCTTTCCTAGACCGGAATCAAGCATCCAAGGACCGGTTTCGGCTATCAGCCTTCTTCAGCCTGGATAGCTTGACTCCAGTGATGTGGAGAGCCAGGGACTCACGTCTGAGCATACCCAGCCCACTCAGGGTGAAAATTGCAAAAAACACAGTTGATGGACAGAATGCAGAACAATGTCTTACATTCACCCCAGTACAAAGATCTGGGCCTCAATCCATCTTTTTTTGCACTCCACACCACCCTAGGTCAGACAATGGCTATATGCAAATCAGCTTTGACCCTTTGCCTCATGGGAACGGTCCAGCCCGAACTACCAAGCCATGTCTTTCCTAGACCGGAATCAAGCATCCAAGGACCGGTTTCTGGCTATCAGCCTTCTTCAGCCTGGATAGCTTGACTCCAGTGATGTGGAGAGCCTGGGACTCACATCTGAGCATACTCATCCCACTCGGGGTGAAAATTGCTAAAAACACAGTTGATGGACAGAATGCAGAACAATGTGTTACATTCACCCCAGTACAAAGATCTGGGCCTAAATCCATCTTTTTTTGCACTTTACACCACCCTAGGTCAGACAATGGCTATATGCAAATCAACCTTGACCCTGTGCCTCATGGGAACAGTCCAGCCCGAACTACCAAGCCATGTCTTTTCTAGACCGGAATCAAGCATCCAAGGACCGGTTTCTGGCTATCAGCCTTCTGCAGCCTGGATAGCTTGACTGCAGTGATGTGGAGAGCCTGGGACTCACGTCTGAGCATACCCATCCCACTCGGGGTGAAAATTGCAAAAAACACAGTTGATGGACAGAATGCAGAACAATGACTTACATTCACCCCAGTACAAAGATCTGGGCCTAAATCCATCTTTTTTTGCCCTCCACACCACCCTAGGTCAGACAATGGCTATATGCAAATCAGCCTTGACCCTGTGCCTCATGGGAACAGTCCAGCCCGAACTACCAAGCCATGTCTTTCCTAGACCGGAATCAAGCATCCAAGGACCGGTTTCTGGCTATCAGCCTTCTGCAGCCTGGATAGCTTGACTGCAGTGATGTGGAGAGCCTGGGACTCACGTCTGAGCATACCCAGCCCACGCGGGGTGAAACTTGCAAAAAACACAGTTGATGGACAGAATGCAGAACAATGTCTTACATTGACCTATGTGCAAAGATTTGGGCCTAAATCCATCTTTTTTTGCACTCCACACCACCCTAGGTCAGACAATGGCTATATGCAAATCAGCCTTGACCCTGTGCCTCATGGGAACAGTCCAGCCCGAACTACCAAGCCATGTCTTTCCTAGACCGGAATCAAGCATCCAAGGACCGGTTTCTGGCTATCAGCCTTCTTCAGCTTGGATAGCTTGACTCCAGTGATGTGGAGAGCCTGGGACTCACATCTGAGCATACTCATCCCACTCGGGGTGAAAATTGCAAAAAACACAGTTGATGGACAGAATGCAGAACAATGTGTTACATTCACCCCAGTACAAAGATCTGGGCCTAAATCCATCTTTTTTTGCACTTTACACCACCCTAGGTCAGACAATGGCTATATGCAAATCAACCTTGACCCTGTGCCTCATGGGAACAGTCCAGCCCGAACTACCAAGCCATGTCTTTTCTAGACCGGAATCAAGCATCCAAGAACCGGTTTCTGGCTATCAGCCTTCTTCAGCCTGGATAGCTTGACTCCAGTGATGTGGAGAGCCTGGGACTCACGTCTGAGCATACCCTGCCCACTCGCGGTGAAAATTGCAAAAAACACAGTGGATGGACAGAATGCAGAACAATGACTTACATTCACCCCAGTACAAAGATCTGGGCCTAAATCCATCTTTTTTTGCCCTCCACACCACCCTAGGTCAGACAATGGCTATATGCAAATCAGCCTTGACCCTGTGCCTCATGGGAACAGTCCAGCCCGAACTACCAAGCCATGTCTTTCCTAGACCGGAATCAAGCATCCAAGGACCGGTTTCTGGCTATCAGCCTTCTGCAGCCTGGATAGCTTGACTGCAGTGATGTGGAGAGCCTGGGACTCACTTCTGAGCATACCCAGCCCACGCGGGGTGAAACTTGCAAAAAACACAGTTGATGGACAGAATGCAGAACAATGTCTTACATTGACCTATGTGCAAAGATTTGGGCCTTAATCCATCTTTTTTTTCACTCCACACCACCCTAGGTCAGACAATGGCTATATGCAAATCAGCCTTGACCCTGTGCCTCATGGGAACAGTCCAGCCCGAACTACAAAGCCATGTCTTTCCTAGATTGGAATCAAGCATTCAAGGACCGGTTTCTGGCTATCAGCCTTCTTCATCCTGGATAGCTTGACTACAGTGATGTGGAGAGCCTGGGACTCACGTCTGAGCATACCCATCCCACTCGGGGTGAAAATTGCAAAAAACACAGTTGACGGACAGAATGCAGAACAATGTCTTACATTCACCCCAGTACAAAGACCTGGACCTAAATCCATATTTTTTGCACTCCACACCACCCTAGGTCAGACAATGGCTATATGCAAATCAGCCTTGACCCTGTGCCTCATGGGAACAGTCCAGCCCAAACTACCAAGCCATGTCTTTCCTAGACCGGAATCAAGCATCCAAGGACCGGTTTCAGGCTATCAGCCTTCTTCAGCCTGGATAGCTTGACTCCAGTGATGTGGAGAGCCTGGGACTCACGTCTGAGCATACCTAGCCCACTCAGGGTGAAAATTGCAAAAACACAGTTGATGGACAGAATGCAGAACAATGTCTTACATTCACCCCAGTACAAAGATCTGGGCCTCAATCCATCTTTTTTTGCACTCCACACCACCCTAGGTCAGACAATGGCTATATGCAAATCAGCTTTGACCCTGTGCCTCATGGGAACAGTCCAGCCCGAACTACCAAGCCATGTCTTTCCTAGACCGGAATCAAGCATCCAAGGACCGGTTTCTGGCTATCAGCCTTCTTCAGCCTGGATAGCTTGACTCCAGTGATGTGGAGAGCCTGGGACTCACGTCTGACCATACTCAGCCCACTCGGGGTGAAAATTGCAAAAAACACAGTTGATGGACAGAATGCAGAACAATGTGTTACATTCACCCCAGTACAAGGATCTGGGCCTAAATCCATCTTTTTTTTGCACTCCACACCACCCTAGGTCAGACAATGGCTATATGCAAATCAACCTTGACCCTGTGCCTTATGGGAACAGTCCAGCCCGAACTACCAAGCCATGTCTTTCCTAGACCGGAATCAAGCATCCAAGAACCGGTTTCTGGCTATCAGCCTTCTTCAGCCTGGATAGCTTGACTCCAGTGATATGGAGAGCCTGGGACTCATGTCTGAGCATACCCTGCCCACTGGGGGTGAAAATTGCAAAAAACACAGTTGATGGACAGAATGCAGAACAATGTCTTACATTCACCCCAGTACAAAGATCTGGGCCTAAATCCATCTTTTTTTGCCCTCCACACCACCCTATGTCAGACAATGGCTATATGCAAATAAGCCTTGACCCTGTGCCTCATGGGAACAGTCCAGCCCGAACTACCAAGCCATGTCTTTCCTAGACCGGAATCAAGCATCCAAGGACCGGTTTCTGGCTATCAGCCTTCTTCAGCCTGGATAGCTTGACTCCAGTGATGTGGAGAGCCTTAGACTCACGTCTGAGCATACCCAGCCCACTCGGGGTGAAAATTGCAAAAAACACAGTTGATGGACAGAATGCAGAACAATGTGTTACATTCACCCCAGTACAAAGATCTGGGCCTAAATCCATCTTTCTTTGCACTCCACACCACCCTAGGTCAGACAATGGCTATATGCAAATCAACCTTGACCCTGTGCCTCATGGGAACAGTCCAGCCCGAACTACCGAGCCATGTCTTTCCTAGACCGGAATCAAGCATCCAAGAACCGGTTTCTGGCTATCAGCCTTCTTCAGCCTGGATAGCTTGACTCCAGTGATGTGGAGAGCCTGGGACTCACGTCTGAGCATACCCAGCCCACGCGGGGTGAAACTTGCAAAAAACACAGTTAATGGACAGAATGCAGAACAATGTCTTACATTCACCCCTGTGCAAAGATCTGGGCCTAAATCCATCTTTTTTTGCACTCCACACCACCCTAGGTCAGACAATGGCTATATGCAAATCAGCCTTGACCCTGTGCCTCATGGGAACAGTCCAGCCTGAACTACCAAGCCATGTCTTTCCTAGACCGGTATCAAGCATCCAAGGACCGGTTTCTGGCTATCAGCCTTCTTCAGCCTGGATAGCTTGACTCCAGTGATGTGGAGAGACTGGGACTCACGTCTCAGCATACCCAGCCCACTCGGGGTGAAAATTGCAAAAAACACAGTTGATGGACAGAATGAATTTGAGTTTGAGTTTAAAATATTTGTATAGCGCACTTTCACCAGCGGTTTCATGGCGCTGCAATAGACAGATCTCCAAGGTAGGAGTAGGGGAACAGAATAGGAAGGGGGGAACACCAAGAGGTTTAGTTAAAACATTTGGCAAATAGGTGGGCTTTAAGTTTCTTCCGAAATTGAGGGCACAGAGTTATAGATCTGAGCTCAAGAGGAAGGGAGTTCCACAGGAGTGGGGCAGGGGTTGCAAACTTTGACCCTCCCCAATTCTTTCACTGAAAGCGGGGGGCTGATAGCAGGAATTGCGAGGAGGAGCGCAGTTCTCTGGTTGGGACATAGGGAACAATTTCAGATGTTATAAAGGCCGGAGTCGCGCCCAGTCGAGCTTGAAAGATGATAGAGGCAAGTTTAAACTGGACGCGTTCACGGACAGGGAGCCAGTGTAGAGATCTGAGAAGGGGAGTTACATGGTGAGATTTCGGGAGATTGAACACCAACTGTGCCGCCTGGTTCTGGATTAATTGCAACCGCCGTAGACTGTATGCAGGGATCCCCGCATATAGGGCGTTGCCATAATCCAGGCGGGAGATGACCATTGCCAAAATGATCAGTTTTAAGGCCTCGAAGGTGAAAAAGCGAGATACCTTGCGGATGGTGCGAAGTGACAAGAAGGAGGAGGACACCACGGAACTGACCTGGGAGTGAAGAGTGAGCTGAGAATTGAGTTTGATACCTAAGGTTTTAACTGAGGTAGAGGGGACCGGGGGAGAACCTAGGGAAGGGGGCCAAAAAAGTGAGGACCAGGGACTGGAGCAACCACCTGTTAACACCAGCTAGCACCAGAATGCAGAACAATGTCTTACATTCACCCCAGTACAAAGATCTGGGCCTAAATCCATCTTTTTTTGAACTCCACACCACCCTAGGTCAGACAATAGCTATATGCAAATCAGCCTTGACCCTGTGCCTCTTGGGAACAGTCCAGCCCGAACTACCAAGCCATGTCTTTCCTAGACCGGAATCAAGCATCCAAGGACCGGTTTCTGGCTATCAGCCTTCTTCATCCTGGATAGCTTGACTCCAGTGATGTGGAGAGCCTGGGACTCACGTCTGAGCATACCCATCCCACTCGGGGTGAAAATTGCAAAAAACACAGTTGACGGACAGAATGCAGAACAATGTCTTACATTCACCCCAGTACAAAGATCTGGACCTAAATCCATCTTTTTTTGCACTCCACACCACCCTAGGTCAGACAATGGCTATATGCAAATCAGCCTTGACCCTGTGCCTCATGGGAACAGTCCAGCCCAAACTACCAAGCCATGTCTTTCCTAGACCGGAATCAAGCATCCAAGGACCGGTTTCTGGCTATCAGCCTTCTTCATCCTGGATAGCTTGACTCCAGTGATGTGGAGAGCCTGGGACTCACGTCTGAGCATACCCATCCCACTCGGGGTGAAAATTGCAAAAAACACAGTTGACGGACAGAATGCAGAACAATGTCTTACATTCACCCCAGTACAAAGATCTGGACCTAAATCCATCTTTTTTTGCACTCCACACCACCCTAGGTCAGACAATGGCTATACGCAAATCGGCCTTGACCCTGTGCCTCATGGGAACAGTCCAGCCCAAACTACCAAGCCATGTCTTTCCTAGACCGGAATCAAGCATCCAAGAACCGGTTTCTGGCTATCAGCCTTCTTCAGCCTGGATAGCTTGACTCCAGTGATGTGGAGAGCCTGGGACTCACGTCTGAGCATACCCTGCCCACTCGGGGTGAAAATTGCAAAAAACACAGTTGATGGACAGAATGCAGAACAATGTCTTACATTCACCCCAGTACAAAGATATGGTTCCTAAATCCATCTTTTTTTGCCCTCCACACCACCCTAGGTCAGACAATGGCTATATGCAAATTAGCCTTGACCCTGTGCCTCATGGGAACAGTCCAGCCCGAACTACCAAGCCATGTCTTTCCTAGACCGGAATCAAGCATCCAAGGACCGGTTTCTGGCTATCAGCCTTCTTCAGCCTGGATAGCTTGACTCCAGTGATGTGGAGAGCCTGGGACTCACGTCTGAGCATACCCAGCTCACGCGGGGTGAAACTTGCAAAAAACACGGTTAATGGACAGAATGCAGAACAATGTCTTACATTCACCCCTGTGCAAAGATCTGGGCCTAAATCCATCTTTTTTTGCACTCCACACCACCCTAGGTCAGACAATGGCTATATGCAAATCAGCCTTGACCCTGTGCCTCATGGGAACAGTCCAGCCCGAACTACCAAGCCATGTCTTTCCTAGACCGGTATCAAGCATCCAAGGACCGGTTTCTGGCTATCAGCCTTCTTCAGCCTGGATAGCTTGACTCCATTGATGTGGAGAGCCTGGGACTCACGTCTGAGCATACCCAGCCCACTTGGGGTGAAAATTGCAAAAAACACAGTTGAAGGACAGAATGAGTTTGAGTTTAAAATATTTGTATAGCGCACTTTCACCAGCGGCTTCATGGCGCTGCAATAGACAGATCTCCAAGGTAGGAGTAGGGGAACAGAATAGGAAGGGGGGGAACACCAAGCGGTTTAGTTAAAACATTTGGCAAATAGGTGGGCTTAAAGTTTCTTCCGAAATTGAGGGTACAGAGTTATAGATCTGAGCTCAAGAGGAAGGGAGTTCCACAGGAGTGGGGCAAGGGTTGCAAACTTTGACCCTCCCCATTTCTTTCCCCGAAAGCGGGGGGCTGATAGCAGGAATTGCGAGGAGGAGCGCAGTTCTCTGGTTGGGACATAGGGAACAATTTCAGATGTTATAAAGGCCGGAGTCGCGCCCAGTCGAGCTTGAAAGATGATAGAGGCAAGTTTAAACTGGACGCGTTCACGGACAGGGAGCCAGTGTAGAGATCTGAGAAGGGGAGTTACATGGTGGGATTTCGGGAGATTGAACACCAATCGTGCCGCCTGGTTCTGGATTAATTGCAACCGCCGTATAGGGCGTTGCCATTATCCAGGCGGGAGTTGACCATTGCCAAAATGATCAGTTTCAAGGCCTCGAAGGTGAAAAAGCGAGATACCTTGCGGATGGTGCGAAGCGACAAGAAGGAGGAGGACACCACGGAACTGACCTGGGAGTGAAGAGTGAGCTGAGAATTGAGTTTGATACCTAAGGTTTTAACTGAGGTAGAGGGGACCGGGGGAGAACCTAGGGAAGGGGGCAAAAAAAGTGAGGACCAGGGACTGGAGCAACCACCTGTTAACACCAGCTCACACCAGAATGCAGAACAATGTCTTACATTCACCCCAGTACAAAGATCTGGGCCTAAATCCATCTTTTTTTGCACTCCACACCACCCTAGGTCAGACAATAGCTATATGCAAATCAGCCTTGACCCTCTGCCTCGTGGGAACAGTCCAGCCCGAACTACCAAGCCATGTCTTTCCTAGAACTGAATCAAGCATCCAAGGATTGGTTTCTGGCTATCAGCCTTCTTCAGCCTGGATAGCTTGACTCCATTGATGTGGAGAGCCTGGGACTCAAGTCTGAGCATACCCCGTCCACTCGGGGAGAAAATTGCAAAAAACACAGTTGATGGACATACGTATAAAAGACCACCAGCATTCCTAAACCTTTATATTAAAATTTCATTTTGTCCCCCCTTAATATTAGAATCTGTTATAAAGTGCATTAAAGATTAAAAGAAGTAGGGGGGGGCGCATAAGCAGGACCCATTTTGATTAAAACTTCGGTATGCTAGCTGAATGAATTTTGTGAGTTTTATATTTAAAACAGTATTTTCGGGGTTCAAACCCACCATAATTGCTTGCCTACAGGACCGGACCCCCAGCCTATTCCATTCAGCTTCGAAAGCTTGCGCCGGTGCCGACCACCACTACTTCTGCGTCCGTTTGTGCAGTTGTCTGTTTGTGTCAGGGCTGCTCTTCTCGCATGTGTCATGTTGCACATTGACCTCGGTACCCAAGCCCCAACTCCTCACCCCATGTAGTGGCAATTCAAAGCATTGCTAGCCTTAGTGGTCTTCGGCAGCCTGAAATCTGACCCCTTCACCTCGGCCCGACCAACACAAAAGGCCGCCTTCGCTTCGTCTGGCGAGCGTCGCTCTTTCAAGGGCGCTGTGCTAACCTACATGCATGCGCGGGCCGCAGCTCCAGGCAGACCTCTCATCTGGGCTCCCAGAGAAGCCCGCCCACTACAGTGTGTTTGCGAGGGGGCAACGACTCCCACACCAACTTACTTATCCAGGGCAATGAGGCTGGTGTGCTCAGGGGAGCGACGCTGCTACGGTTTCACACTCTCCTGCCACAGGAGGCGACAGCGCAGATTTGGCGGTCACGCACTCATGTGCGCACCTCAGGCCTCACATCGGCAGCGCAGCATAGGGTGATGTTTTCTTTTCTTCTGAGTTGTCCCGGCTGACAAGGAATGGCTTCTCAGGATGCTGCTGTCTTCCAACGCATTTATTTATGTTTTGATTATAAAATTGCACGTTTTTGACGCAGGACAGCTTCAGGATAAATAAAGGGTAAACATCATTCACAATGAATTTATTATAACGAATACTTTAACTACGCATACTTTCACTCCGCAAACACATTCACTTCGCATACTTTAACCCGCAAATACTTTCAGTCCGCATATTTTCATCCTGAAAATACATTCACTCTGCATACTTTCACTTGTCCGCATAGGTCACACGCTGGCAGGGTGCACTCCCTTCAGGCTGAGGTGAAAATTAGTAAAGTTGAGATTAATGTAGGAAAACCATGATTTAAAAACAAGTTTTCCAGGGTGAGCTGCATGCGACATCAGAGTGCCCAGAGACTCGAAGGGACATTCAAAATACACAAGTCTGTTAAGGCAGTTTTGAAAAGGTGCCTTACCTTGTTGTTCGCGCGCACTCCTAGGGGTCTCGGTTTGTTTTGCTGTGCAGTTAAGACCACCAGAAGTCACGTTGTTGCAATCCTGTGCGTCAGGGGGGTGTTTTGTTGTTCTTTGAAGCCTGCAGGCAGTTTATTAAGGAACCAGCTCATGGCCCATGTTGAGAAGCCAAAAAGCGGGCTTGTTATGCAGATTAGGTTTCCTGCGCGCTGCAACTGCACTTAAAGACTGCAGCATACCATGAGAAGAAATGTTACAAAATGCAGTATGCATACGTCACACGCCGGCAGAGTGCTCTCTTTACCGGCTTAGGTGAAAAATAGTAAAGTTAAGATTAATGTTAAAATTAATAATAAAGTTCAGAAAAATGGACGGAGCAAAGCTAAAAGGAGGGAGAGAGGTTGCAGAATATTACTTACCCACCCAAAAGACCCATATGTCCCATCGCGAGTATTTAATCCCATACCAGAAGGTAAGTGAATTAATTATAATAAAAGCTTTTATTTGACTTTCATTTTCATTGCTAAAGCAAACGTTGTTTAATAGTGCGATGTAAATGTACTTTTTGCATGTTTACATGCATTTTTCGTTATGTTTACATCATTATAAAAACATGCGGAGTCATGGTATCTGCGGACATTAAATTGCGTTGTGATTGTATGCGGAGTGATTTTATGCGGAGTAACATCATATATTCCAATTCAAGTGACCTAAGGAGCTCGCTCAAGTGCGGCCATTTTCAGGCATAGCTAGCTCTGCCCCCCCTTGTCCTACACAATGTTATAACTTTATTTTGTATCAAATGTTGGACTACTTATTTAATGTTTTAAATATATAAGTACAACTTACTAAGGGATACTAAGGCTAAAAGTAATTCCTAAGTTTTCAGGTATTTTTTACATGTACAACTATTGTGGTTGGTTGTACTATTACTCAATAAATAAGTTATTTTTGTTTTTTCTGGACATTGCTCGGACAGATCCAGAATAGGAGAACTAGGTGTACCAGGCTAACCAAGTTCAG